>NC_088687.1:99482727-99707727 GCF_028017835.1 Emys orbicularis | reverse complement strand
GCGAGGCTCTAAATGGTTTTTCCTTTATGGTCAGTAGACAAGAGGAGAAAAGCGATGCAAACATCTGTCTTCAGTCCCCAAAAACTAAAGGGCAGCAAAGAGTGATGTGAATCTAAGTGTTATTACAGCCGGGATTTGTCTTTATTTACCCGCTCGCTCATGAATATGAATACACATTTGGGTCAGGGAGGTACCTATTCACCTCTGAAACAACAAATGGAACTTTTTAAGAATTTCAAAGTGTGTCTCGTCCAGGGCACTTATTGTCTGATTTGTTCTTTCCTGGATCTGGCCTGAAATGTTTCCCTGGCTGTTTGTTTGTAATTCACAGCCCCTGTCTTTCACCCAGGAACAACATTCTGGCACGCTGCGGAGTGTAAGTAAATAGGCGAAGATTTACGGTCTGATCCAGAGGCCCTTGTGCACAATGGAAAACCTTCCTTTGGACCTCGATAGGCCCTCAATGCAGAGACCCTCAGGGACTCATCGCACCTCGTGGAGGGAAAATAAACCCTGCTCTCCAGGCACATTTTATGGCGCTAAAGACACATGCAGAGTGGAGTGTGCCAGGCCCTTGTCTGGTCTGTGATCATACCCCTCAGCCTAGGAGCCGCATGAGCGCGCCGGGCCGTGACTGTGACCAGTCCCGAGCGTGCAGAACTGCCCGCAGAGAGCCTTGCTGGCAATGGCTCGCCCTCGGCTCTTGCCCCTACCCACACCGGTCCCTGCGGCTCTGCGAGCCGTGCCAGCCCTCTTGCTCCAGCGCTGTGGAAGGCGCTTCCCTTGCATGTTGTCCTCGGCCCAATCCTGCCCCCTCCCCTTCCCGGATCCAGACTCCCCAGCTTTGTACTCGAGTCCCGTCTGGCTTCGGCCTGCTCGCCAGGGAGCGTTCCCCCTCCCGCTTCTGCCATGCGCTGGCCAGCCCAGCGCCTGGATCCTGCCAGCCCGGGGGTTCTCAGCGGTGCCTAACTCACTGCACACCCCTGTCCATCGGGACAGCTCTGCCCGTTCCCCCATTCCCACCTCTGTCCCCGATCGTGCCAGCCGTGGCCTGTCCCTCTCCTCCTTCAATCCCCCAGCCAGCCCCTTTGCCCTGCAAAGCCAAACGGTGTTGCCTCGGAGGGGGGTGAGCTCCTCATGCCCAGTCATTACACGGGCGGATCTTCCAGCCGATCTACGGTCCGCTGAGCAAATGCACTTGACTCAATTATCTCCGTTCTGCGGCTTTATTTATGGGAGGTGGGTTTTGTGTGTGTGTGTGTGTGTTTTTTTTCCAGTGTAAAATCTTTTGTGGATGTTTTGATTCTCCTCTGCAGATGAAAGTCACGCTGGGCTTCTCCGAGGCGGACAGGCTCCGGCCCCTGGGTTTTGTTTCGAGTTGTTCTTTCTACACGCGAGCTGCTCTCCCTAAAAGTTGTAGCAAATGGTTAATTTGATTATTGCAACTATAGGCCAACTGCTTCAGCAGCCTTCCCCCACGCGTCTGGTGAGGGGAGAGCGAAACCATCTATAAGAAATAATCGAATCAAAATGAAGTGTGGAAAAACCCCTTCTGATTTCCAAGCGGCACAAATAGAATTAGAGTCCCCAGTAGCCTTTTTCCAAAAGAGACCTTTTGTCTAGATCACAAATTCAAATCCAGCCAACCAGGGCTGGGGACAGTTCCCTGCCTGGCTGTTTACTGATACAGGCTCGAGAGACAGAGAGCTGTGTGCAGCTTTCTCTCCAAATTACTGACTCAGTAAGGACAGAAGTAATGCTAGAAGCAAAAACAGCTCAAAACAAAGGAAAGTCAGGGATGGTGCGAAGCGGGGGGAAGGTTTACATGTTATCAAGTACCAGAATTAAACAAGGCTGAAAGTTTAAAAGAAACTTTTCTTTCCTATTCTTCCCTATTCATAGAGGAGAATCTTTTCCTCCACCCTGGAAGTCAGGAAGAATGTTAGAGGACAGTGAAACAAAACAGCAAACAAAATGCCATTGTATTGAAGTAGCGATTCATGGGAAAACGCTTGTCAGGCCCATAATGTCTCACTTCTATGAATCTGTTTTACCGCAGGCTAAACACAATAACATGGGGATGAATAAAATATTAATACCAGTGAGAATTTCTTTTTGATTGCTTTATTTGGGGGGAAGCCTTCAAATTATCCCGCGGTGGATGTCACGTCAGAGTCGATTTTTCACTATGCAGTCGTCGATTTGGTTAAAAGAGGAAAATGGGGCTTTTATTTTATCCATTAGGCTCATTACTGCGGGTCACTATCCTCTGACCTGTATCATTGCGCCGGAGTAGTTATCAGACTAGCTCCCCATAATATAAAGCAAGAAACAGCAACAAAAATAGTGACCAATAACATTTTTTCTCAAGGCAAATGAATTTTATGTTGGTTTTCACCTCCCCAGATCTTACCATACTATAACGTTTAACTTACATTTAACTATTCCCAAGTGCTTTTGTGGGTATACGCTACAGTGAGTCTATCTATCTATCTATCTATCTATCTATCTATCTATCTATCTATCTATCTATCTATCTATCATATTTGAGTGCCTCCAAAGCATCTAAAATAGAAGACAAACAAACTCTTCTTTCTCAGCCTGTAGACAAAATAGCTTGATTAGTCTGAAGGTGTTTTGACTGCGTGTTTATGTGTATGTATCAGACGGAGTGGGTGCGTGTGAAGAAAGTATTGAGGGAAAACTGAGGAATTGTCTGAGGGGTGAGGAGGCGGGTGGAGACATGATGTATCTGCATCTCCTAGTACGGTGCATTTACACTAAAGGTTTGCATCACCAGTACAGCTACATTGATATAGCTAGACCCATGCAAAAGTCACCAGTGTAGGAAGCCCTATTGAAGGAAGGGGTTTCGCAGTTAGTTTCGAAAGTGGTTAATTCCTGGACTACATCTAGTACAATAGGGACCGACGCTGATATTTTTCAGCTTCTCGGAAAGTTGTTTGCACGCAGGGGAGTGAATGTTGTGTTATGTGCGTGCGTTCATGTGTGAACTGAGTTTATTTGTGTGTTATGTGCATGTAAGAGTATTGCTATTTACATGCAGTGTGCGAGTAAAGGCGTACGTTGTGTGCATTCGTGTGTTGTGCCTGGCTGAGCGTTTGTTGTGTGTGTAATTGTGGGGCTCTGTGCTGAGTTTGTGTTATGAGTTTATGAACGTTCTTCTTTTTCTGTGCATCCTTGCTGTGTTTTATACGAGTGTGCAGAGGACAGCTTCTTGGCATGAATGTTCAGGTATGTTGTGCGTGCCATGGGGGCATGTGTTGGGGCTGGTCTCTGCAGGTGGGGATTGCCCGCAGGAAAGAAGCAGGGAAGCGCTCGCTTCTGGCACACAACAGGCTCCCTCCAGCAGAGGGACCTGCGCGTTACTTTTTGCTGGCGTTCCGTTACCAGTGGTAACATCTGCTGGGCTGGAGGGGGGCGTTTGAACAGACGCACAGATGTAAAAGTGACATCTGCCTGTGACAAAGAAGAGGGAATTAGATTAGGCAGGGGGGCCTTTCCGTCTGCAATAAAACCGGAGGAAATATTAGCCCTCACTAGGTAGGCAGTGCAAGAAGGGGATCTGAAAGGGAGCCGAGAAGAGCTCAATGGGCAGCTGCTTGTATAGCCGGGGCAGCATGAGTGTCCTGGGGACGAGAGAAGGAGGGGCTGCTTTCTCCTCCAAAGCCCAGCGGAGATGGGTCCAACCCAACGCTGCCTGTTACTACGGGTAACATACAGCAGGAAAGCAAGGTACTGCAATGATTTGCTGCAAGTGAGCCTCAGCTGTCAGAAAAGCCATCAAGGATAATTCTGTAATAATGAAGGCACTCAGAGCACCGTGAGTGGCACGGGAAGTGGCTGGCCAAACAGTTACATATTGGGCCATTTCTTTTCTTTTTCCTTTCAAATAGGTCTAGGAAAGTACAAATAAAAGCCCCAGTTAGCACTCCAAATCAAGGAAAGTAAAGGTGGCCCATTCAACCTTATTGCTGACCTGCACCTGCATTATAAGCCAATCTTTAATTGCATGGGCACACACTATTTCTCAAAAAACCCTATTTAATAGCCTTCTGGTCTTTTCCCTGCAGCGTTGTAGGCAGTATTTTGTCAGTTGCACAGAGAATCCTTGATGTTCACAGTGGATATTGTAGAGGGAGAGTCCTTTACTTAGCCCTTCTTTCATTCACTGTGCATCTTATATTCACATGACTTTAGTAGACACTGTCTGGCATACCCAGAGTAGTACACAGTAGTAGAAAGTATTACACATGTAACCAAAGATGGAGAAAAAAATAGTATGTAATACTGTATAGTGTTTGAGAAAGGGGGCAGAGCTAGGTTTACATAGCCTACCTTAGGGCCTGGGCCAGAGACCACTGAAGTCAGTCGAAACCAATTTAATCTCTTTAGGTTGACTTTGACTTCAGTGGATTTTGATCAGGCCCTTAGTGTTCCGGAAGGACAGATAAATGGCCAGTGTCAATTCAAAGCTTAAAGTAGCTACACGGGCATGGAGTATGTGTCTGATACCTTTGTCATTAATGAGACTATCATTAGTAGATTGAACCATATCTATTGAGATGGGCTTCATAAAATATGTAGAGACAGTTGGGAGAGTGGTCACTGAAAATAACTTAAAGGAGAACCAGTGTGGTCCTGCTGAAAGAGGAAACCATACTCTGTGTGCATAATACAATCAAGCCCTCTGCTTCCCAAAGTGGAAGAACTGGATAGGACAGAGGAGAAGGTGTGACAGGGCACATTAGTGAGACTATCACAATGATAAACCCCTAAGGTGGTTATTAATCAGAATGGGCATGTCTGTATTTGTGTAGACCTAAAGAGGTTAAATGAAGAAGTAAGAAGGGGGAAAGATATAATCTCCAAATCAAAAGGTCATAGAAAAGGTAAGACATGTTTTCTCATTGGCACTACAGAAGAAACAGCCAGTGACAACAAGCCATAGTTTGGCAACTCTGAATTTAAGGCTTTAAGGATACAATATGGTTTCAGGCCTATTACTTCCAGCCCCCCCCCCCAGCCCACCCCAAGGGAATGGACCATCAGGGAGAGCGGTAGAAATTGCTAAGAGAATTTTACAACAAAAAGACCCCCTGTACCGAGCCATGGGCAGCCCTTCTTCCCTCCCCCACTCCTCTGCCAGGAGTCACTGAAGTGAACCTCGTTCTGCTGCTCATGGGTCAACAGATCAGAACAGTGCTACCAACCTAATTAGAGACAAATTTTTATTCTGTTGCTAATTGGCCCTGCTTAAATGATGTGAGGCCACGAGATACCAAAGGGGCATCAGTCTTTCTTCTTTAACCATAAAAATGCAGCTGAGAGCTTATTCAGATGTAAACCAAGGGACCCAGTTTTAACACTGGTTGAGGAAAGAATATTGGGCCACCAGCTTTTTTCACTGTGGCTATAGTTATATTCCAACATAGCTGAGACTGCTCAAGATAATCTTTACAGAAGAAAGAGGTGGTGTCTTTAGCTGGTTCCAAGCTTGGTTGAATTGCTGTGTGGCCCTAATCTTTATTTTGATTGATGGATTTAGATTTTAAAAATTTACTGTAACAGGGTGGCTTGGCCTTGGGCTGGAGAGACTGGGCCTAAGCCAGCCCTGATTACAGGATATGCCCCACCTGAGTGGAATTGAGTGATTCCAATATAAAAGACAGCAGGAAGGTGCAAGGAGGGATATGGCGAAGAAAGAGTAATTGAGACTGCCAGAGGGTAGGGTGTCTGGCAGTAAACTGGGAAAGCTGAGGAACTGATATAGACCGGGACTGGTAGGAGCAGCTCTGAGGAGCAAGTCTGGTTCCTGCAAAGCCCTAGCCAAATAAAGCCTGTGAGTGGGAGTTAAAGAAGGGAAGGGGAGCAGAAACATTTTGTGGTTGTTTTGGACTTTTGAATTCTGTTTTTTGGCAAAGTCTGTTCCCAGGCTGTGGAGAACTGGTGAAGACTGATTTAAAGGATGTGAGTCTAGAAGGTCACTGGCGAATAAGTGAGTTCTTCAAGGAGCGTGGATGAAGGGGAAATAGAGGCATGAGAACCACAGAGGCAACCCTAGCCAGGAGGGGGTACTCAGGAGGCATTATGTGGCCCTGGTGCTCTGCTAAGTTTATACATACTAAGATTAACTGCCCTGTGCTCTTGGTGCCCCTTCCACTATTAAAAGAGTACAATCAGCAATTACATTGAACTGCTAAAATACAGTGGTGACCACCTGTACAATCAAAATTCATTCCCATGCCCTAATTCCATTTTACCCCAATTAACAAATTCTTCCTTTCTCACCTCACCCTGCCTCTCTTAAATACTTGCAAGAAAAGGAGAACCTTGTAGTAAGTCCTAAAGATTAACGAATCTGGGCTCTGATGGACCAGAGAAGTGTATTTCAGAGTCAGAGTACTTGGTGAGAATGCCATAACAAAACCTTCCATGTTGAGAGATTATCTCTCAGACACCTTTACTGATCATAAATGGAGTGGTAGCTTAGGAGCAATGCACCATGATCATAGTGAAAGGAGATAGTCCTGTTGAGAAGAATCCTATATCTATAGAACAGGAATCTATACCTTTCAGATTTAATAATCCAAGTGCATCAGCTAGACAATACCCAACAGAGAGATGACCAGATCTGGATGAATGATGAAACTGGTGACTTGTCTGGATCTATAATGTGTTGTCGTTAAATATTGATCATACCCTCACCCCAAAAAAAAGGGTAGTTGAAGGGAGATATGAAGGTATATGCACCGTCCCCTTAAATCTGTAGGATGCGAGGCAGGAATGGGCTAGGGGATATTCTAGACAGAAACTCTACCATGAAGAAGAGCAAGAAAAAGTAGTTTTTCGGGAATAACAGTTTTTTTTTTAAATCTAAAGGAGTTTTGTTTAGGGTTAGAAGAAAGTGACTTTCTCTCTGATTCTTTACCATTGTCACTCAATATTCATCCCTTTTCAGGACTGGGCCCTTAGCTCCAACTACAGTACTGTTACTTCTGTATTGTAATGCATCCAAGTCCTGCTGTATTTTTTTTTTATTTATTTTTTTTTATTTTAAGTGGCACTAATGTTTGTGAAAGATTCCAGGTTGATGGTCCTAGGCTTATCCACAGAAAAGATAAAGCACCAGCAGTCACAGAAAGGTCTGTTCTATTTGTTTTCATTCAAATAGATAGATAAAATTTATGTTTTTAAGACATGAGTGCTGAAATAGAAAGTACAACAAAAGCTGTCACACTAATAATATAAAACAGTACTGTACTTTCATTTCATTTCAGTCAGAAAGAGGGCCACAGTCTCCTCTGATGAAACATGGGTTATGTAAGGTCCATCCCTTGCAAGGGGAATACATAGAGTGTGTCTGGGGGGGACTCAAACACCAGTAGTTGAATCCAGTGAATGGGAAAGATGTGGGGAAGGGTCACTGGGCTGTTTCCTGGGGGTGACAGCAGATAGAGCTGTTAGTGGTGGAAGGAAAAAGCAGTAGATGTAAGATATATGGAGCCTGATTTTTTCATTTACACTAAGGAATCTCTACACTTTCCTGTCAATATAAAGGGAACTTAAAGTAAGTGTAAATATAGCCCTTTACATTATCAGAGCAGGTGAGTGTAAGTAACAATAAGGCTCACGGACCTTAGTACAACATCTTAGACAAGCCCTCCTGAAGTTTTACCCAAATCCAGTTTTTCCAAGTGTGTGCTCTCTGGCATGAACTGAGCGGTGGACCACTTAAATACAAGGAGCATATTGTGGGGATGTGTCTAGACAGCTACTGAGAGGATAAGAGTTAGGCACTTTTATTTAAGAAGTTTATTAACTATCTGTAAGATTTTTTTTATTTACAGGCATTTCTCAAGCTTATAGAAATGTAAATGGTATATTGAATGTTCAGACTATATGATAGTGTACTGGCATGTGTTGAACACATCGGGGGGACAGAGAAATAATACGTGTGACCTATGAGAGTAGCTATATGGAAGAAAATGTACAACATGTATATACTTATATTTGTTTGGGATATAGTCAATCCAGACAAACACATGATCTGTGCCCTGAAGAGCTCACCATCTAATTTAAGTCTCTGAGGGATATACCTATGCTTAGTATCAGAGCATCACAATTTCATAATCTTACTGTCTCTAGATTCCCATTGTGCTGAGTTCTCCTGGCCTAGGGATAGTTACTTCTAACTGACATAGACCTTACCACAGTCATATATGCTTTTAATCCCTCCAGGCTGTAGGGTTGACCTTGAAAACCACTGCTGCAGTAAAGTGAGAAGTGATTTATCAATAACAAGGTCTAGAGTCTTCAGAGCTTTAGAGATTGTTTTCTGCAACTCGAACTCCACCTGGGAGTGTAAAGGGATCTGAGCATAGGTATCATGCTCAGTCTCAGTCAGGGCCGGCTCCAGGCACCAGCCCACCAAGCACGTGCTTAGGGGGGCGGCGCGGCGGGGCGCTCCGGCCCGAGAGCAGGGCCGCGACTGGGCTCGCCGCCCTCCCCCCGGCGCTCCGGCCGGTCGGGGAGAGCGGGGCCCCGGCCGGGCTCGCCGCCCTGCTCCCGGCGCTCCGGCCGGTCGGGGATTGCGGGCCCGCGGCCGGGCTCGGCACCCTCCCCTGCCGCAATGGGGGGGGGGGGGGGCGGCGGCCGGTGGCTTTTTTGCCTAGGGCGGCAAAAAAGCCATAGCCGGCCCTGGTCTCAGTCCTGTCCCACACAGGAACTGGGCTGCTTCATCTGCCTCAGCTGAAGCTTCCAGGAAGTCTTCAGTGATAGCCCTAAATCTGTATTAGAAAGGAATGGTCACAGATCAGTCAGAAGATAAAAGGCACTATGGGCTACTGCAGTATCATTAAAGTCCAGAAGCAGCAATGGCTTCAGTAGGGCTCTGAGGTTGTGAACCATTTTAGCAAAAGCAGATCTCAGAAGATGGTGAATTAAGTACATCTCAATAGATGGCAGAGACATAGCTTCTGGTAGTTCCTCAAAATGTGTCCCTGGACTTCTGCCTTATCCGGGATGAATCATGATCAGTTCATTTTCATTCAGACCCCAATTTTGGTCACACAATGGGAGAGTGTATATACTGCTTTTGATGAAAAGGAAGTATAAAACTGAGTATCATCAGGATATTGATGACACTGTTGTCCAAGATGTCATACAACTTCCCCTAGTGGCTTTACATATACACTGGAGCTAATCCTGCTCCCACTGAAGTCAGTGGGAATTTTGCCATTGAGAGAGAGAAAAAGAGAGAGAGAGAGAATATGGACCCTGTGTGGCTCTGAATGTAATGGCCCTCAGAGAAGATGTTCAAATGCCCAGCACTAACCTTTGGGTAAATTCTAAAATGATATGCCACCAGGAAAAATCAAGTTGGTAACACATGTAAGGTAATGTAACCCAAAACATAGACTGAATGTGAGGAGATTCACAGAACTCAATAATGCTGATCAAGACTGCAGAGTTTTTGGATATGATCTTAAACTATGATCTAGTGGGGGGGGGGGGGAAGCCAATGTGATTTGGGGGTGTATATGCAAAGACATCATCTCATGGAACAGAGAAGAAATAATTTTTTGCGAACAGGGGCTGCTAACAGGGAGTTTCGCAAGGGAGTTCTCCAGGTGAAAGAGGAGCAATACAGCACCCTTGGGGTAAGTGACTGTCGGTAATGTGTGTTTGTTTGTGTTTGGGGGTTACTTGCTGTGTGCTGAGCTTGTGTTTGTCAGTCTGTTTGTTTGTTTGGTTGTTTGAAGGACCGTGTGCTGTGGCTGGCAGTTGGAAGCTGTGAGCTTCAAAGGAAGGTCTGAAAGCTAGAAGCCTCTGGTAAGTGGCTGAGCCTTAATCAGTGGGCGGGGCATTCACATAGGCCAGGGCTTTATAAAGCAGAGCACAAGCGACCAGGGAGCTTTTACGACCAGGGGCTGCTAACAGAGAGTTTCGCAAGGGGAGTGGGAAGGGAGCGGGGGTCCCTTTATTCCCCTTAAACCCTATAAACCAAACTACATTCAAAACCTTTTGCTTAAACAATCCTTTCATTAACTAGGAGACAATGCAGGCAGAAGCCCAGCTGCAGAGTAGGGGCTATCCAGTTTATTGCACTGAGTGCAGCATGTATGATTACCTGCCCTGTGGGTGGGTGGCATATGTGTGCATTCGGTGCAAGGAGCTCCTGGCCCTCAAAGACCACGTATGGACTTTGGAGGCCAGGGTAGTGGAACTGGAGGAGCTAAGGGAGGCAGAGAGGTATGTTGATGAGGCTTTCCGGGACACTGTAGAATCGTCCCACCTCTGGTCAGACAGCCCCTGCGCAGTTTAGGAGGATGAAAGGCCCAGTGAAGCAGAGCAGTCAACGGGAGCAGAGGGAAACCTTCCCATAGTTGGGACCCTCCTTCCAGATGGTGCTGGGGTTACATCTCGCACTGAGATTGCCTCTCCGGGGGAGGGAACTCCAGTTGCTAGGAAAAGGCAGGTGTTAGTAATGGGAGATTTGATCATTAGAAATGTAGATAGCTGGGTTTGTGATGACCGGGAGAACCGCATGGTGACTTGCCTGCCTGGTGTGAAAGTTGCGGATCTCTCGAGGCATCTAGACAGAATTATGTGTAGTGCTGGGGAGGAGCCGGTGGTCGTGGTATATGTAGGTACCAATGACATAGGGAAGGGTAGGAGAGATGTCCTGGAGGCCAAATTTAGGCTGCTAGGGAAGAGACTGAAATCCAGGACCTCTATGGTGGCATTCTCAGAAATGCTCCCAGTTCCACGCGCAGGGCCAGGTAGACAGGCAGAGCTTCAGAGTCTCAATGCGTGGATGAGACGATGGTGTAGAGAGGAGGGGTTTACATTCATTAGGAACTGGGGAAACTTTTGGGATGGGGGAGCCTATACAGGAGAGATGGGCTCCATCTAAACCAAAGTGGAACCAGACTGCTGGCACTAAACATTTAAAAACTGTTCTACAACCTTTTTAACTAGGAGATGGGGGAAAGCTGACTGCTGCAGAGGAGCATGTGGATCGGACAGAGACTTCTCTTAGGGGAGAGTCTAATGATAGCGAATCTCCAGGTTATAGTCAGGAGCAGAGGATGGAGGAGGATAATGTAAGGGCCAGATCAGACGAGAAACATTCACATAAAAAAGAATCTGACACATCAGAAAAGGGCAGACAAATAAACAGTGACAAGTTTTTAAAGTGCTTGTACACAAATGCTAGAAGTCTAAATAATAAGATGGGTGACCTAGAGTGCCTTGTGATAAAGGAGGATATTGATATAATAGGCATCACAGAAACCTGGTGGACTGAGAGCAATCAATGGGACACAATCATTCCGGGGTACAAAATATATCGGAAGGACAGAACAGGTCGTGTAGGGGGGGAGTGGCACTATATGTGAAAGAGAATGTAGAATCAAATGAAGTACAAATCTGAAGTGAATCCGCATGTTCCATAGAATCTCTATGGATAGAAATTTCATGCTCTAATAAGAATATAACATTAGGGATCTATTATAGACCACCTGACCAGGACAGTGATAGTGATGATGAAATGCTAAGGGAAATTAGAGAGGCTATCAAAATTAAGAACCCAATAATAGTGGGGGATTTCAATTATCCCCATATTGACTGGGAACATTTCACTTCAGGACGAAATGCAGAGATAAAATTTCTTGATACTTTAAATGACTGCTTTATGGAGCAGCTGGTACGGGAAACCACAAGGGGAGAGGCAACTCTAGATTTAGTCCTGAGTGGAGCGCAGGAGCTGGTCCAAGAGGTAACTATAACAGGACCGCTTGGAAATAGTGACCATAATACAATAGCATTCAACATCCCTGTGGTGGGAAGAACATCTCAACAGCCCAACACTGTGGCATTTAATTTCAAAAGGGGGAACTATGCAAAAATGAGGGGGTTAGTTAAACAGAAGTTAAAAAGTACAGTGACTAAAGTGAAATCCCTGCAAGCTGCATGGGCGCTTTTAAAAGACATCATAATAGAGGCCCAACTTCAATGTATACCCCAAATTAAGAAACACAGTAAAAGAACTAAAAAAGAGCCACCGTGGCTTAACAACCATGTAAAAGAAGCAGTGAGAGATAAAAAGACTTCCTTTAAAAAGTGGAAGTCAAATCCTAGTGAGGCAAATAGAAAGGAGCATAAACGCTGCCAAATTAAGTGCAAGAATGTAATAAGAAAAGCCAAAGAGGAGTTTGAAGAACGGCTAGCCAAAAACTCCAAAGGTAATAACAAAATGTTTTTTAAGTATATCAGAAGCAGGAAGCCTGCTAAACAACCAGTGGGGCCCCTTGATGATCGAGATACAAAAGGAGCGCTTAAAGACGATAAAGTAATTGCGGAGAAACTAAATGGATTCTTTGCTTCAGTCTTCACGGCTGAGGATGTTAGGGAGATTCCCAAACCTGAGCTGGCTTTTGTAGGTGACAAATCTGAGGAACTGTCACAGATTGAAGTGTCACTAGAGGAGGTTTTGGAATTAATTGATAAACTTAACATTAACAAGTCACCGGGACCAGATGGCATTCACCCAAGAATTCTGAAAGAACTCAAATGTGAAGTTGCGGAACTATTAACTAAGGTTTGTAACCTGTCCTTTAAATCGACTTCTGTACCCAATGACTGGAAGTTAGCTAATGTAACGCCGATATTTAAAAAGGGCTCTAGAGGTGATCCCGGCAATTACAGACCGGTAAGTCTAACGTCGGTACCGGGCAAATTAGTGGAAACAATAGTTAAGAATAAAATTGTCAGATACATAGAAAAACATAAACTGTTGAGCAATAGTCAACATGGTTTCTGTAAAGGGAAATCGTGTCTTACTAATCTATTGGAGTTCTTTGAAGGGGTCAACAAACATGTGGACAAGGGGGAGCCAGTGGACGTAGTGTACTTAGATTTCCAGAAAGCCTTTGACAAGGTCCCTCACCAAAGGCTCTTAAGTAAAGTAAGTTGTCATGGGATAAAAGGGAAGGTCCTTTCATGGATTGAGAACTGGTTAAAAGACCGGGAACAAAGGGTAGGAATTAATGGTAAATTCTCAGAATGGAGAGGGGTAACTAGTGGTGTTCCCCAAGGGTCAGTCCTCGGACCAATCCTATTCAACTTATTTATAATGATCTGGAGAAAGGGGTAAACAGTGAGGTGGCAAAGTTTGCAGATGATCCTAAACTGCTCAAGATAGGTAAGACCAAAGCAGACTGTGATAAACTTCAAAAAGATCTCACAAAACTAAGTGATTGGGCAACAAAATGGCAAATGAAATTTAATGTGGATAAATGTAAAGTAATGCACATTGGAAAAAATAACCCCAACTATACATACAATATGATGGGGGCTAATTTAGCTACAACAAGTCAGGAAAAAGATCTTGGAGTCATCGTGGATAGTTCTCTGAAGATGTCCACGCAGTGTGCAGAGGCGGTCAAAAAAGCAAACAGGATGTTAGGGATAATTAAAAAGGGGATAGAGAATAAGACTGAGAATATATTATTGCCCTTATATAAATCGATGGTACGCCCACATCTTGAATACTGCGTACAGATGTGGTCTCCTCATCTCAAAAAAGATATACTGGCACTAGAAAAGGTTCAGAAAAGGGCAACTAAAATGATTAGGAGTTTGGAATGGGTCCCATATGAGGAGAGATTAAAGAGGCTAGGACTTTTCAGCTTGGAAAAGAGGAGACTAAGGGGGGATATGATAGAGGTATATAAAATCATGAGTGATGTGGAGAAAGTGGATAAGGAAAAGTTATTTACTTATTCCCATAATACAAGAACTAGGGGTCACCAAATGAAATTAATAGGCAGCAGGTTTAAAACAAATACAAGGAAGTTCTTCTTCACGCAGGGCACAGTCAACTTGTGGAACTCCTTACCTGAGGAGGTTGTGAAGGCTAGGACTATAACAGCGTTTAAAAGAGAACTGGATAAATTCATGGTGCTTAAGTCCATTAATGGCTATTAGCCAGGATGGGTAAGGAATGGTGTCCCTAGCCTCTGTTTGTCAGAGGATGGAGATGGATGGCAGGAGAGAGATCACTTGATCATTGCCTGTTGGTCCACTCCCTCTGGGGCACCTGGCATTGGCCACTGTCGGTAGACAGGATACTGGTCTAGATGGACCTTTGGTCTGACCCGATACGGCCATTCTTATGTTCTTATGTAATCCTCTTTATGGCACTGATCCAAAGCCCACTGAAGACAATAAGTGTCTTAGGAGTCATAAAAGTATGGTGGCAGGAATTAGTTAATGAGAAACAGGTATTAATTAAACCTGAGAGACTCAATGGGAGTCTTTCCATTGACTTCAGTGGGCTTTAGATCAGGTTTGGAACAAACTTGGTGAGACTTACGGTGAAATTGTGACTTTTGCTCCTAAATCACACAGGCTCTTTTGAAATTCCCATCCTGTCCTTAGAAAATTCTGTTTGGCTCTGGCCATATCAGTGTCAGAAAGGTGTTGAAATAGGAGAGAGTTCAGAGAAAAAAGCTGGGGAAAGAAGCAGGAATGGAACTAGGGAGCGACAACTGAGCCGAGTAGCAAAATCCACATTGTGTTTTGTAGATTGTGATTTAAATTGTTACTGGAATAAAACAGCTGACTACAGTTTAACCGTTGAATATATTAGTGTATTAGTATGTATATATAAATTTCCCTAAAATTTCCATTTGTCAACAAATGACAGAGTCTTATTACTGTTGATGTGATAGCAAGTAGTCATTCCTGGATCAATATGATATAATATTATTATGATGTTGGAATATGAAATACAAATTTGCATTGATTTAAATAGAAGCGTTTTCATGTTTTAAATAACATACACTACATTATGCACATGCTATTTTTTTTTAATATTTGTAAATGTAAAATGTAAAAAAAATTGTATGTGCTAATGTATATAATTGTGTAATAGCATATAATGACCGATAGATTAATGGACAAATTAGATAGGATACCATCAGGTAACTGTTATTTGACTATAAGCCTATACAAGTAATAGGCCAAATTGAGGTCAATGGGAGTTTGCCTTAGTAAAAACTGAGTAAAGATTTTAGGATTTGACCTAATAAGAGATTTTGATGGGCTGAAGCAATCAGAACCCTGAGATGCTTATATAGTCTTATTCCCAGTTTTCATTTCTTTTATATACTAGACGACAGTTGTATTAAATTCAGATACAAAACATAGCTCTTAGGGATAGTTCTCTGTTTATATGAACCCAATAAAACATTTAATCATAACAAAGTATTCTTCTGCACTCCTAAATATTTGTAATGTTGCTGATTTCTTTCAGACTTGCTGTACAATTTTAGGCTGCTACAGAACAGATAACTTCTAGAGGAGTGTGATGTCTCAAATAGCATGGACTTTGGTTTGGTTTTGTACTAGGGTCTTAATGATTACAGAAGAAAGATATTGACATCAATGTAACAGTATATTTCAGTCAGTCTGACATTAGATCAATGGAATATGGCTTATGTATTTTTGCACCTTTTGGTAGTTTGAGTTCATGAGTTAGGGATGACTCCATAACCCATGCTAGGCACAGTGAGGTCTAGTTTTGTTTGTAGTGTTCCTGGTTGAAGGAAGGTAAGTATTACCCTTTCCACCATCATGTATCACATTTATACAATATCCCTAATGGCATGGTACAAGAAAGAAGAGAAAAACAAGGAATGAGCTGTGACCCTAAGAGCCTCTTTATGCCAACTGGCAAAGGCCACATTGTTATGTAACAATAAATCCCAGTGTATTGACAAACTCAATACACCTGACACACTATTGTCAAAATACTTAGCCAAACTGTGTCTTGTAAGGTATCATGTGGAAAATGTTGACACACTGTTCATGAATATCATTGCATTATATATGTACAGGTTTTGTATAAATAGTTATGTATGTGGTGCTGGAAATATGTTCTAAAAATACTTTGAGGAGGCAGTGGGTAAACTAGCCTGCCTGAGGCAAAGGAATATGGATTTACCTGTCTCTGTGGATCAAGGTAATAGACAGATAAGAAAACAACATTGCTTGATTACAAGCAAAGGATAATACATGTACATTTGCTCTAGAGGATGAAGAAGGGGCTTGGCGCCTGCACCCTGAAGAACAAGCATCAAGGGGGAGGAACTTTGTCTGGAATTGCTTTTTAAAGGATACATTGAAAAGGCTTCCTGGACCATAAAAAGGAAGAAAGGGGACACCTTGGTTATCCACCACTTAAGAACAAAAGGGGCCAATGCTCAGGAAATCTGTGAAAGGTGGATCCCCAATCACGTGATCTGAGGATGCAGAGAACTGACTGTAGGTGAGAAACTGTTTGAGACCAGGACATTAATCTGCTAAATTTTAGAGATTAGAAAGCCTGTTTTTTGTTTTGTTTGTAACCATTGTTTGTTTCTATGATCTCTGCTCAGTATCACTTAAATCTCTGTTCTTTATTAATAAACTTAATTTTAATTTTACAATAGTCATCTCAGTGCTGTTAGATTATTGTGAGTTGTGCAATCTCTGTTGAACCAGCAGGCTGGTGTACTAAGTTCTCTCTAAGCTGTGCGGCCACATGGCTGTGCAGCAGGCCATTACGGGCTGCACAGGTGCACAGCGGGGAGAGGAGCCTCTCCCCTGGCCCTGCCGGAGCTGCCACAGCAAGAGAGGGCTGGGGGGGAGTCCTCTTTCTCCCTGCTGCAGCCCTGGGGCAGCCTGCACCCCAAACTCCTCAGCCACCCCCCACACCCTGACCTCTGTCCCAGCCCTGAGCCCCCTCCCATACCCCAACCCCGCATCCCTGGCCCCACCCCAGAGCCCACATCCCCAGACAGAGCCGTCATCCCCCCACACCCCAACCCTCTGCCTGAGCCCCCTCCTGTACCCCAAATCCCTCATCCCAGGCCCCACCCCAGAGCCCACACCCCCATACAGCTCTCCCCCCCCCCCCACATCCCAACCTTCTGCCCCCCCACACTCTAAACCCCTCGGCCCTACCCCCACCTCACATCACCTCCATATTGGTGCACATTACAAAATTCATTCTGCACATGAATGTAAAAAATTAGAGGGAACATTGCTGGTGTACTGACTCTTTGAGACAGCGGACTTGGTATTTCTGTGGACATTGAATGACAGAGGCTGGTTGAGGTGGACAGAGTGTGGTGAGGTAGGGAGTTTACACACAGTTTTAAGCTCCAGCAAAACTCTCCTTTACTGAGGCAGAGAGGTTATAGGGAGCCACATTGTTCCCCCAAACTGCAAGCCTCAGCAAAACTCTCCCTTACTGAGGCAGAGAGGTTATATGATTCTGGGTGCCTCAAGAGAGTGTCACACGGGTGATAGTGGTGTTGAAGGAAGATCAAGATGAATAACTGTAGAGATTTGCCCCTTTAAGTTGGTGAAGAATAGACTGTATGTAAAATAAGGATGGTTCCAGGAAAAGAGATGGCAGAAGCCAGTCAGAAAAGGGTCTGAAGAAAGCTGGTGAAGAAGTAGTCAAGGCTGGGGAGTAGACAGTGTACTTGTAGATTCCAGAGACTGAAGGAGAGAAAGAGGGAGGATGGTAGCAGGAAAGCCTGGAGGAGCTGAAGATTTTTCTCAAGAAAGGGAAGTGCCTGGTGCTTGTAGGTAGAGGGGAAAGAAGCAGGAAGACAGAGTGGCTAGAGGAAAAAGGAGCGGGAGGGAGTGAAAGGAAGGATAAGTAACTGGAGGAGTCAGGATTGATGGAACAGGTGGTGAGGTTAAACAAAGATAGACCTTAAACTCAAAAACTGCAATGAGAAAAGAGATGAGTAGTGGGAGGTGAGATCATCTTTCAGGTGAGACCTTAAAAACCAAGTTCTTGTCTGCTCTCCACAGACCGAAGCAACCAGGACATTTTTTTGTAAGAATGGGATGTTGTCCTGGTGTCCTTGGTGAAAATTTCCCCTCTTCACAATGAGTCATGGGCTAAATGCTGGTTGGTTGCTTCTGTCCACTACAGGGATGCCTCTGCTTCAGTGGTGCTTTATCTGTATACTTTACACAGGATGCAGTTGTGCTTTTAGAGTTCTGCCCTGTATTGCTAGATCAGAAAGAAGGCACTGTGCCAGTTAAAGCTCATTCTTGTATACCAAAAGCCCTTTCTTTGTTTCCTAATCTCTGGAAAACCCAGTCTGGACTGAATCAGTATATGCAAACCATTCCAGGAGGTGGTACCTCTCCAGAGTTCAGTCTCAGTGACTTGCCTTAATCACTCCCCCAAGGGGTCCCCTCCCTCCCCCAACCCCACTATTTTTAGTTCCTGTAGGAAATGTGGTAACCTGCTTCCGTGGAGAAGAACATAATCATACATAACCCATTCATAGATTCACAACCATGGTCCCCAGAGATACTGCATGGACTCATAGAAATATGGGGCTGGAAGAGACCTCAAGAAGTCAAGACCAGCCCCGTGCGCTAAGGCAGGACCACATAAACCTAGATCATCCCTGAAAATTTTGTACAACCAGTTTTTAAAATCTCCAATGATGGGGGATTCCACAACCACCCTTGGAAGCCTATTTCAGAGCTTAACTATCCTGATGGTTAGAAAGCTTTTTCCTAATATCTAACCTAAATCTCCTCCCTTTTTGCAGATGAAACCCATTACTACTTGTCCCACCTTCAGTGGACATGGAGATCAATTGATCACACTCCTCTTTATAACAGTCATTAAGACTATCAGCCTTCTTCCCCCCCCCCCCCGAGTCTTCTTTTCTCAAGACTAAAAATGAGTGATTTTTTTTTTAACCTCTTCTTATAGGTCAGGTTTTTCTAAACATTTTATCATTTTTGTTGCTCTCCTCTGGACTCTCTCGTATTTGTCCACATCTTTCCTAAAATGTGGCACTCAGAATTGGACACAGGACTCCAGTTGAGGTCTCACCAGGGGTGCTGGAACTGGGGGGCCAGGAGGGCCATGGCTCCCCAACTTTTAAAAGTGTGAGGGCCATGCCCACCCTCTTCTTAATATCAGCATAGTTTTGGGGGTAGGGGGTCACATTGTCCCCCCAAACTGCAAGCCTCAGGCAGGCATGGAGCAGTACCAGCAGGGGCTGCACTTTGTGACCGGGGATCCCCTGCCATGAAGTGCAGCCCCTGCCAGCAGCACCAGCCTCTTTCCGGTGGGGGGGCTGAGGTGAACCCTCAACTTGCCAATGTCAGTGAGCCCTGGGGGACATGGACTGGGTAATTCTTTTGGGAAACCTCCCTGCCTCCCACCCAGGACAGGTGGAGGATGTGGGGCTCCCCACAGTGACCTGAGCTCCCTGGGTGGCTATTACCACTGCCTGGCTCAGGCTTCCAGCCTGGCCGGGGGAAGGGCCTCAGGGGTAATTAGAGGAGCAGGGGATGGGGCCATATAGATGGGTGGGGGATTGTGCACCCCCCACTTCTACTGAGGTTCTGGTGCTCCTGGGTCTCACCAATGCCTAATAGAGTGGGGCAATTACCTCCCTTGTCTTACATACAACACTTCTTTTACTATGCCCTGGTATATTAGCCTTTTTGGCAACTGCTTCACATTGTTGACTCATATTCCATTTGTGATCCAGTATAATCTCCAGATATTTTTCAGCAGTACTACCATCTCCCCCATTTTTGTATTTGAGCATTTGATTTTTTCCTTCCTAAATGTAGTACTTTGCACTTGTTTTTATTGAATTTCATTTTGTTGATTTCAGACCAAGTCTCCAATTTGTGAAGGTCGTTTTGCTTTCTAATTCTGCCATACAAAGTTCTTGCAAGCTCTTCCAGCTTTATTTTATCAGCAAATTTTATAAGCATACTCTCCACTCCATTATCTAAATCATGAATGAAAATATTGAATAGACCTAGGACTAACCCCCTGTGAAACCCCACTAGTTTGACAACAAACCATTGATAACTTCTTCTTGAGTACGATCTTTCAATCAGTTGTGGACCTACCTTATAGTATTTAATCTAGACCATATTTTCCCAGTTTGCTTATGAGAATGTCGTGTGACTGTGAAAAAAGCCTTACTAAAATCAAGATGTATCCCATCTACTGCTTCCCCCTAATCCACTAGGCCAGTAGCCCTGTCAAAGAAGGAAATTAGGTTTGTTTGGCATGATTAGGTTCTTGACAAATCCATGCTGGCTATTCCTTAATACTATTATCCTCTAGGTGCTTACAGTATCTTTCCAGGCATCAAAGTTAGGGTGACTGGTTTATAAGTCCCCAGGTCCTCTTTGTTCCACTTCTTAAAGATAGGTATTATGTTTGCCCTTCTCCGGTCTTCTGGGACTTCATCCATCTCCCAGGAGTTCTCACAGATAATTGCTAATGGTTCTGAGATTGCTTCCACTATTTCCTGAAGTACCCTAGGATGAATATCAGGCCCTGACTTGACTACATCTAACTTATCTAAATATTCACTAACCTGTTCTTTCTTTATTTTGGCTTCCATTTCTTACCCCCAGTTGTTACTATTAATTAAGTTGTATCTGGTCACCATTAACCTTTTTGTGAAGAGTGAAGCAAAATAGGCACCCCAGCTTTCTTGATGTCATCAGTTATTACTTCTCCTTCTCTGATAAGAAGTAGACCTATGCTTTCCTTTGTCTTTCTCTTGCTCCTAATATATTTAAATAACTTTTTCTTATTGCCTTTTATGTCCCTTGCAAGATGCAACTCATTTTGTGCCATAGCCTTTCTGATTTTGTTCTTACATGCGTGTGCCATTCTTCTGTACTTATCCTTAGCTATTTGACCTATGTGACAGACCCAGACCAGTGGGGTACAGGAGTCTGGTAGAGGGCAAATATACTGGTCATTGGATGAGTAGTTTTCTGTTTCCTGAGTGACCAGAGCAGGGGCTGCACTAGAGTAATCAGGAACCTGCTAGAACCAGTTAAGGCAGGCAGGCTAATTAGGACACCTGGAGCCAATTAAGAAGAAGCTTCTAGAATCAATTAAGGCAGGCTAATCAGGGCACCTGGGTTTTAAAAAGGAGCTCACTTCAGTTTGTGGTGGGAGTGTGAGGAGCTGGGAGCAAGAGGCGCAAGGAGCTGAGAGTGAGAGGGTATGCTGCTGGAGGACTGAGGAGCACAAGTGTTATCAGACACCAGGAGGAAGGTCCTGTGGTGAGAATAAGGAAGGTGTTTGGAGGAGGCAATGGGGAAGTAGCCCAGGGAGTTGTAGCTGTCATACAGCTGTTACAGGAGGCACTATAGACAGCTGCAGTCCACAGGGCCCTGGGCTGGAACCTGGAGTAGAGGGCGGGCCCGGGTTCCCCCCAAAACCTCCCAGTTGACCTGGACTGTGGGTTCTCCCAGAGGGGAAGGTCTCTGGGCTGTTCCCCAACCCACATGGTGAATCTCTGAGGCAAGAAAATCCGCCAATAAGCGCAGGACCCACCAAGATAGAGGAGGAACTTTGTCACACCATGTTTCCACTTTTTGTAGGATTCCTTTTGGATTTTCAGATCATTAAAAAGCTCCTGATGGAGGCATATTGGCCTCATATTACACTGCTCTACAGCCAAAATGCTTCTGAAATAAATGTAGTCAAACTTTACTAATTCTGGGTCACTGAGAACGAAAATGATGCTTAAAATTGTTGATTGGCTCTAGTTTTCAAGATATGCTATTGGGTCAGTATATACGACCCTTGACTTGGGAATGGCGGAGGATAAGTGAGTTATAAAGGGAAGGGATCTCAATTTAAACCAGAAATGACTAAAATACATCTTTGACTGGATCTATGAATACATCTATGACTGGGTTTGGACAGTACTTGCTTTTTAGGCAAAACAATGAATGATGCAATCTGAAGCTGGTATTGCGTCATACATGATATGAATTGCATCATGTTATTCCTAGAAGTCATGGATGATGCAATCATAACGAAGCTTACATCACTCTGCTGAACAAATTGCCCTATATCAGCTCTAGAAATCATACAGTGTCGTGCTCTCTTATTTGTCAGTGTTTGATTTTGCAAAGGGACACATTTCTGTTTAGCCAAAGTGAGCAGAGATGCCTCGTACTTGTGTGAACAGTGCAGATAACTTCTGCTATGTTTGTGGTGAAGTGACTTTTGCATCACAAAAGCGCAGTATAACCACTATGGTTAAGAAAGCCTATCACCTTTATTTTGGCTGCAAAATTGGAGGTCAGGACAAGAGGTGGGCCCCACACATATGCTGCAACGCTTGTGCAACAAATCTTCGCCAGTGGTTGAACAGGAAAAGGAAATCTATGCCTTTTGCAGTGCCAATGATTTGGAGAGAGCCAACAGATCATACGAGCAATTGTTACTTCTGCATGGTGCCTCCAGTTGGGAAAGGTGTGTCAAAGAAGAAAAAGTGGACTGTGCATTATCCAAACATTCCATCAGCTATACGCCCAGTACCCCACGGAGAAGGACTGCCGGTTCCTGATGCACCAGAATCATTCTCACTTGAGTCAGACGAGGAAGAGGAAGAGGATGAAACTTCTGGTCCTGAACCATCAATGTCACAGGACCCATATTTTCTCCCATCCTCCTCCTCTGAACCACACCTCATAACACAAGGTGAACTGAATGACCTTGTCAGGGATTTGGAACTACCCAAGAGTAAGGCAGAGCTGTTGGGCTCCAGACTACAGCAGTGGAATCTCCTGGCAGGTGATGTTAGGGTTTCCATGTTCCGTGACCGTCAAAAGGATCTTGTCCCATTCTTCTTCATGGAAGGTGATCTTGTAGCCTGCAACAACATCGATGGTGTGATGGCAGCCCTCCACATCGTTCATGATCCAGATGAGTGGAGACTGTTCATTGATTCATCGAAGACGAGTCTTAAAGCTGTTTTACTGCATAATGGCAATGTTTTGCCATCAATTCCAGTTGGTCATGCAGTCCATATGAAGGAAACCTATGACAACATGAAACAACTTTTGAGGTGCATAAACTATGACCAACATCAGTGGCAGCTTTGTGGCGATTTGAAGGTTGTTGCTCTCTTGCTTGGTCTGCAGACTGGATACACAAAGTACTGCTGTTTTCTCTGCGAATGGGATAGTCGTGCAAGAGATTCCCACTACATCAAGAAAGATTGGCCACTCCGACAGTCATTGGAGCCTGGGAGGAAAAGTGTTCAGCATCCACCACTTGTTGAATCAAGGAAGATTTTGTTACCACCCTTACACATCAAGCTGGGTCTGATGAAGAACTTTGTCAAGGCCATTGACAAAACACAAGCAGCTTTCAAGTACCTCCGTGGAAAATTTCCAAGGTTAAGTGAAGCAATGATAAAGGAAGGTGTCTTTGTTGGTCCTCAGATTCGTGAACAACTTCGAGATGATGCATTTGACCATGCACTGCGTGGCAAGGAAAAGACGGCATGGAAAGCCTTCCAGTTAGTGGCAATAAATTTTCTTGGAAACAACAAGGCAGACAACTACAGGTTGTTGGTGGAAAACCTCCTCAAGGCATACAAAAGCCTTGGTTGCAACATGTCACTAAAGATCATTTTTTGCACTCTCATCTAGATTTTTTTTTCCCACCGAACTGCGGAGCAGTGAGTGACGAGCACGGCGAGCGATTTCACCAGGACATTGCAACAATGGAGAAACGCTATCTGGGCAAATGGAGCCCATCAATGCTTGCAGACTATTGCTGGACAGTGACAAGAGATGCTCCATTTAATGAATACAAGAGACAAGCCAAGAAGCGTCGAGTAGACACTGAATAGGACTAAACTATGTACAGAATAGTTTTTTGCTTTTTGTTTCATAATAAATTTTATTTATATAACCCTTTTGCTGATTTTTAAAGTGTTACATAAACAGGACAGGTGAAATATTATCATGTAAAGCAACCATAAACACATGAAAAGACCTAGGTTTACAATTTATGATTAAAACTCTATCTACACAATATACATAGACATAAAATGTAAAAACTTAAATATCTTAGAAACCGTAGCCAATCAGTTGTTTTAATTGTCATATTTGAATTCAGCACATCAAAATACATAATAAATAGCACATTTTATCTCTGAAGCAGACGACTTCTCAAAAATTGTAGACTAGTGTTGTTATTCCTATTTTTTGTTTGTATCGGGATAATTTGCTGTTATGCCTTTAATAGTGCCTCTTGAGAAACTGCCAGCTCTCCTGAACTCCTTTTTCTGTTAGATTTTCTTCCCATGGGACCCTACCTACCAGTTCTCTGCATTTGTAAAGTCTGCTTTTTGAAGTCTATTGTCCTTATTCTTCAGCTCTCACTCCTTCCTTTCCTTAGAATCACGAAATCATCATTTTGTGATCACTTTCACCCAAATTGCCTTCCCCCTTCAGATCTGCTACCAAATTTCCTCCATGCTGGTCAGAATTAAGTCTAAAATGAGTGTCCCCCTAGTTGCTTCCTCCACTTTTGGGGGAGGGAGAGAAGTAAGAGGCCTACTGCTACACCCCTTTCTGAGTTGCGATACACTTCCACAGCATGCACCAGTGTAGGCAGAGGTGAAAGTATGCTGGTCCGGTCATACTGGCAGGGCCCCTGATGTCGGGGAGAAGGGGGGAAAAGGGGCAGCTGCTCCGGGGCCCAGCAATTTAAAAGGGCCCAGGTCTCTTCCCCCCCCCCCTTTCCCCCCCCGGGTGTAGGGAACTCTGGGTGTAGGGAAGGTGGAGCCACAGCCCAACCTCCTCCGAAACATTTCCCATTCTTTTTGGAGTGTTTTATGCTCTCAGAAGTATGAAGGGAGCAGTGCTTGCATTCTTCTGACTGACTGCAGTTATGTCTGGCCTTCATGTGGGCTACAAAAAGGGGGAAAGGCTTCTTGTACTCATCCTTCCTCTCCCTTAGCTATCCACCTGCATAATGCAATCTGGCCCACAATCTGGGATCCTTCAGTATGAAATGTGTGATCTACATTTTAAAGGGTATTTTTATACTTCTATAAAAGATACTCCATAGGAGTATATTGTAGTGTTTTGTGTTTACATCTTATCAGGTGTTTCTGACTCGATATTATGTTAATAGCACTTTTATTATGTAAATCACAGTACAGAAGGTCTCCTTGAAATCAATAGATTTTTTTTTTTTATTAAAGATCCTTTAAAATAAAAAAACAGATTTAGTTAAAAGAACAGAAGTACTTGTGGCAACTTAGAGACTAACAAATTTATTAGAGCATAAGCTTTCGTGGGCTACAGCCCACTTCTTCGGATGCATAGAATGGAACATATAGTAAGAAGATATACATACAGAGAACATGAAAAGGTGCAAGTTGCCATACCAACTCTAAGAGGCTAATTAATTAAGATGAGCTATTATCAGCAGGAGGAAAAAAAACGTTTGTAGTGATAATCAAGATGGCCCATTCCAGACAGTTGACAAGAAGGTGTGAGGATACTTAACATGGGGAAATAGATTACATGGCTGCTACTCTGAAATCAGTTAACATTCTGTAAATACAGTATGCTTTTTAAAAGGATAAACTCATCCCTTAGAAACAGTTTGTTCTGTTTTTCAGTAAAGCCAAATGATTAGCCACTTAAGGGCTTAAATGCATGCAACATTTTATTTTCCTCTAATTCTGCCATTTTTCTCTAGTGTTAAACTAAACTCCCATTCAAACCACTTTTTGTAATAGGTAGACAGAGATTGGGCTGAGATTATGGATAGCAAGTTTCAGACCTGGGCAGATTAGATTAAAATGGGTAAGTAATGTCAAACTGTGACATAACAGACAGCTATAGATGATGGTTTGGGTGACGGTGGTTTGGGAAATACCTTGTTTCTTGTTCTCCTGTCTGGAAGAAATATGCTCTTCAAAAAAAGTGCCATGCCAGTGCTGAGAGAGGGGCCTGTTAGCTGCTCCTTAGCGGTGGGGGGCGGTTTCCGGGTTCACCCCCTGCCCGGGGGGCCCGACCTCACAGCCCCGCGCGCCGCGCTCTGACTGCCCTGACAGTCAGAAGCGCGGGGCAGGGGGTGAACCCGGCAGCCGCGCTTCTGACTGTCAGGACAGTCAGAGCGCGGCGCGCGGGGCTGTGAGGTCGGCCCCCCGGGCAGGGGGTGAACTCGGAAACTGCCCCCCACCGCGGGCTGTGAGGTCGGCCCCCCCCCGGCACACGCGTCGCCATCTCCCGCGCCTCCTGCCTGGCGTCCAGCGTCACTTCCGGGGCTGCTGAGGCGGGAAGCGCTGGCTGGGCACGAGGCAGACCTGGTAAGTCCGAGCGAGGGGGGAGGCATCCGGCCTGGGCTCTAGCCGCAGCTCACGGGGGCTGGGGTCAGGGGGATGTGCGGGTCAGGGGGACGTCCAGCTCAGAGGGGCTGGGCTCAGAGCTAGGGGTCAGGGCTGCGGGGGGATGGGGTCGGGGGGGGGGTGTCTGGCTCAGAGGGGCTGTGCTCGGAGCTGGGGGTCAGGGCTGCTGGGGGATGGGGTCGGGGGGTGCTTAGCTCAGAGGGGCTGGGCTCGGAGCTAGGGGTCAGGGCCGGGGGGGGGGGCTGGGTTCAGGGGGTGTCCGGCTCAGAGGGGCTGTGCTCGGAGCTGGGGGTCAGGGCTGCTGGGGGATGGGGTCGGGGGGTGCTTAGCTCAGAGGGGCTGGGCTCGGAGCTGGGGGTCAGGGCTGCTGGGGGATGGGGTCGGGGGCTGCTCAGCTCACAGGGGCTGTGCTCGGAGCTGGGGGTCAGGGCTGGGGGGGGATGCCCAGCTCAGAGAGCCTTACCATGCTGCTAACCCCCGTCTCCCCCGTCTCCCCCGTCTCCCAGGTCTCCCAGAGCCTCAGCGCGCCGCGTCCAGGAGCGGCCCTGGACAGCGCTGCAGCGGCCTGGCTCCAGCGGGACGTGAGCTCCCGCTGCTCGGCTGCAGCTCGCAGCCCCGCCCTCTTACCACACGGCTCTGAGCGGGAGGAGCTCAGGCCTCTCTGGAGCAGCGCCGCTGCAGCGCTGTCCAGGGCTGCTCCTGGACGCGGCGCTAGGATGACCAGACGTCCCGATTTTATCGGGACTGTCCTGATATTTGCTTGTTTGTCCCGCGTCCTGAACGATGTTCGGTCGGGACACTGGACAAACAAACAATTTTGCCCTCTGCTCCGGCGCACAGGCGGAGCCCGGAGGGGCTCTCACCCCCCCCCCCCGCCCCACTCCGCCTCCTCCTTCCCCCATTGGATCTCTCCCCAAATCCCTGCCCCCAGCCCCGCCCCGCCCCCTCACTGCCCCATTGGATCCCGAGCCGGGCCTGGGGAGGAGATGCCCCTGTGCAGCAGCCTGGGCACACGGGCCATGGCCGGCCAGGGCCGGGAGCGCTGCAGTGCAGCGCGGCGGCTGCTCCAGCCCTGCAGCCCACGGGGCAGCACGGTGCGTCCAGGGGCAGCGCGGAGCGGGCAGGGCCCGGGTGGGCGGCGCGGCCCGGGGGTGTGGGCCACCCATCAGAGACACGCGGCGGAGAGGGGCTGCCGGGGCGAGACTTGTCCCAGGCGGGGCGGCCGGCGTACAGGGGCGAGGAGCCGGTCAGGGTCCCCCAAACCGATAAACTTCCCCGCCGCTGCCGGGGAGCCCCGCACCTCTCCCGCTCGGCTGCGCTCCAGCGGGCCGGGGGGCCAGAGGCTCCGCGGGGAAGGCAGCTAATGCCCCCGGACCCTCCAACGGCTGGATGAGCTAATTCCCGAGAAGACCAGCAGGAGGCGCCGCCGGGGTGAGTCCTGCTTGCTTACACGGGGGCTGGGCGGCGCTGGGGGGGGGGAGATGGGGTTCGGCAGGGCTGGGTGGCGCGGGGGGGGGGGGGGCGTTTCAGTACGGCCGGGGGGTTTCGGCCCTCGGCTATTTTCTTTGGAGTAATATGGCCCTCGCCGCTTTACGAGTTGTGCAGGCCTGCCATACACTGAAATGTAAGTGCAACATTTATATTCCAATTGATTTATTTTATAATTTTATGGTAAAAATGAGAATGTAAGCAATTTTTTGGTAATAGTGTGCTGTGACACTTGTATTTTTATGTCTGTAGTTTTTAAGTGAGGAATGCCAAGAATTCTTTAATGGGGAAAAGGCATTTAATTCTCAGAATTATGAGTGGTCTGGAGAAACTGAGGAAAGCAAAAATTACCTCATGGTTTTGTATTGGCTGTGGATACAGATAGTTGGCCACTTCAGAGAATATAGCCTTATAACATACAAAACCAAACCAAGACTGCACTACTTTTCCATGACCAAAAATAAAACTATCTCGGGTCAGCTCATATCCAGTCTAGCCCAGATCATTTGTATCCTCAAAGGAAAATATTCTTTGGCCCAATCCTACAGCCCTTACTGACTTTGGTAGGAGTTTTGCATGAGTAAGGACTGTAAAATGGGGCCTTTTTCTCTGATGACATGATTTCATCAAAACCAAGCAAGTGGAGTGCATATTGTAGGATGCTAAAGGGTTTAAAAAAAAAAAAAAAGTTTCACCCTTGTTGAATATTGCTGGAAATCCAACAATTGTGACACTGCTATGTCCATGAGCTGTGACACTGCTATTTCCATAACAACACTGGAGTGTTCAGCTGATATTATTCAAAGTTACTGTAACAATACTGAATCCTATATTACCCAGGGATATGATACTGGAAGTCAGTGATGAAGAATAAATAGCTTTTTGAGATATGGACAGAATGGGGTTACTAACTACAGTTTTTAATGGTAGGAACTAAGCATAATTGATAATACTTCCTAAATTTAATTATTTCATTTTGTGGCACACAATATCCTCTTGTTTTGGCCTAATTGTTTTGACCTGCTATAGTGGGGAAAAAATAGTTTGTGTTCTGAAAGTAGAGGGAGGTGATTGAGGTTATCGAGTATTTTTTGAGGTTTTTTCCCTAATATTTACATACAAAAAACATTCCCTAAAGAGGTAAGTGGATGAACATTTCAAATTCACCTTTCCAGGAAAATATATAACATTTACACTGGATATTATAATAGCTCACCCAGAAATTAAGGTTTATTGTTATTTGTAATATATAATTGGAAAAGGTATAAAATTATGAATAATTTTCAGTTAAGTTTATAAACTTTAACCATGCTGAATTATTGAGAACAGAAAGCACAAAACTATTTCACTGAAGCTGTTTGACATAGCAGTATAAATGGTATGCTATGAAAATTCAGTATTTAATTACTGAAGAAAACAGTTAGCCTTAACAAAAGGCAGAAAATAATATTCAGATCTACAAATGATTTTTTTAATTTTGCTTGCCACAACTGACAATTGAGATTTAAGGATATTTTTGCATATTTTAATTGCAATTTTTATGTAAACATATTTTGTTTTTTCTCTCTTCCATTTGATCAGACAGGCATTTTCTTTTATGAAAGAGATTCATCAAACTTATCTTCTGTTTAGTTTTAACCTCTAATTTTCATGTAAGGACTTTGTATTCTGGGTTTAATTTATGGACACACTGCAAGAATTTCAATTTTAAATCTCTTAATTACCCTTACTACTATCATTATAATTGTTCTACTATCCATAAGATTACAAAATGTGTCATTTTAAAGATACATTTACTAATGGCTTTTTCAGTTTCTGCTTAAGTAAAATGTTTCCAACTTCATCTAAATTCAACTACCCTTACAATTTACATTAGACAACACTCCATCAATAAAACCATCAAAATGATCTACTGCATTGTAGACAAAAGTTATTGTGTCAAGTTGACACTAATCAGTTAATTCCAGTAAACCTTCAGATAAACAAAAGCTTGTTGTCTATTACTGATGTGTGTGATTAGCCCCCTGTATGTCCTATAGCTATGCACATCTATAGAGATGTATCTGGCAGACACTTTGCCTGAGGGCTCTATATGTAAACCAGGACAGGATCTATAGTTAATGATGTTGACCCTGACTCCCCCAACAGAGACTGAATTCAGTCCTCATAATATCTCGACAGCTGATATGTATACTGCGCTAATAATATTATCAATTACTTATGCTACTGTGATTCACAGTGTTCAATGCTGAAAAAAGATTCTCTTAAGTTTCTTTCACTTCCTTTTATCTGTTATTTCATAATAAGGGCAATTTACCTCATAAGTCTTGCTAAGACACTTTGTTGTATCTTGTGTCATATTGATCCCCATATTCTACATTGTGTATTTGGACCGCAGGAGCAGAATCTCATTCACTTATGCTTTAATTTAAGAAGGATTGGATTGAGAATTTATCAACAGCTTTTATGCCTTAAAGCTACTATAGCCAGAAGTCAAGATTTTCAAGAATGACTAGTGATTTGGGGTGCCTCCGTTTCTGGGTGTCCAACCTGAGATACCTTAAAGGATCCAAGGGTCGGATCACAGAAACCCCTTGGGAGCTGCCACCTAATGTACCAAGACTTCTTCTATTCCTGTTTTCCCTGCCAGCTCAGGACTCCAGCACCCTGTCTTGCTGAGCCAGACATTCCCGTTGCTCCAACACAGATCCAGGGACTGAATTACTTACCCCAAAGCTGCAGGTTTACCTGAAAACAGCTCACAGAAGTGTGTTGGTCTATAGCACTCAGATGCCCAACTCCCAATAGGGTCTAAACCCAAATAAATCCGTTTTACCCTGTATAAAGCTTATGCAGGGTAAACTCATAAATTGTTCGCCCTCTATAACACTGATAGAGAGATATGCACAGCTGTTTGCTCCCCCAGGTATTAATACATACTCTGAGTTAATTAATAAGGGAAAAAGTGATTTTATTAAATACAGAAAATAGGATTTAAGTGGTTCCAAGTAGTAACAGACAGAACAAAGTAAGTCACCGAGCAAAATAAAATAAAATGCGCAAATCTATGTCTAATCAAACTGAATACAGATAATCTCACCCTCAGAGATGCTTCAGTAAGTTTTTTTTTCTCAGACTGGACACCTTCCAGGCCTGGGCACAATTCTTTCCCCTGGTACAGCTCTTTTTCCAGCTCAGGTGATAGCTAGGGGATTCTTCATGATGGCTCCTCTCCCCCTCTGTTCTCTTCCATCCCTTTATATATCTTTTGCATAAGGCGGGAACCCTTTGTCCCTCTGGGTTTCCACCCCCCCTCACTGGAAAAGCACCAGGTTAAAGATGGATTCCCGTTCAGGTGACATGATCACATGTCACTGCAAGACTTCATTACCCACTTGCCAACACACACACATACAGGAAGACTCACAGGTAAACACAGCCATCTGCAGACAATGGGAGTCATCAAGATTCCAAACCACCATTAATGGCCCACACTTTGCATAATTACAATAGGCCCTCAGAGTTATATTTCATATTTCTAGTTTTAGATACAAGAGTGGTACATTTATACAAATAGGATGATCACACTCAGTAGATTATAAACTTTGTAATGATATCTTACAAGAGACCTTTTGCATGAAGCATATTCCAGTTACATTATATTCACTTATTATCCAGTTTTTATAAAACCATATAGACTGCACCACATCACAGTCCTGATTTTCAAATGGCAGGTGCACAAGCCCCTTCTGAAAAGCAGGCCTTTTTAAAGGTGTCCCAGGTTGGACACTGAAATCTTGACACATCCAAGATCACTTTTGAAAATCTTGGTCAGAATAACTCAGGCTCCAGATCAGAGTGGGCGGATCCCTGCTTCCATGTTGACTTCCACAGCACTGAAAGGGTGAGGATCCATCCACATGGCAGAATCAGAGCCTTAGGCCTGTTCTACACACATTTTTTGTACAGGTAAGACTAAGTTGCTTAGGGTTGTGATTATTTACCCATCTAGTTAGTGTGGATGCATTTATAATAGGGGTGCCTTGTACTGGTATAACATATTCCGCTTCCTGTACAAGAACAAGCTATATTGGTATAAGCACCTTTACACATTTTTGTCCATAGGCAAGACCTTAGATTATCAATTTTTCTGGGGCAGAGACCTGTCTTATTCTATGTTTGTGGTGCATGATGCACATTTCAGATGCTACCTAGACAACAATTAATAATAGCATGGAGGAAGGATTTTATGCCCTTACAAAGCTCCTCTCTTTCCAGCTCTACTTGCGGGACTAGGAATTAGCCCTTTAGCCTTCCACTCCAGATCATGTGCACTGTCAAGAATAATACAGGAGTTGAAATCAGCCCTGCTACTCCTCCAGGAGCCAGAACAGAGAAGCTGAGCCATACTTACATATAGTGAGCAGCTCTGGCTGAAATGATGACAGGGGCCACTGTTAAAAATTAAATTCTGCCTTATTTTTTGTGCAGTTCTTGTGAGTCACATTTGCGAATAGTAGTGAGAGATTTAATGATCGCATCTTTTTTATCTTATTTCACTTCGGTCGATGGCAATTTTTTTCTGTTAATGTCGACTTAGAGCTCAAAGTAATTTAGTAATTGATTCTAAGCACGGCAGCTCGCCAATGGCAGCTTTCCATTCAGGGAAATATCTTTGCTAATTTTATCCATCAGAACGAGATTACCATGCTAATCTCTCCCAGCCACAGTACCGTGGTCATTTGGGACACACTGATGCAAATGATGTATTAAACACAAACCCTTCACCCAGGACAGGAGAAAAATGAAAGCAGGAGAGAGATGAATGAATAAAAACAAAATCCTTTACAAGAATTCCCTAGACTGAGCTGGCTTGGCTTGCAAGTCTCCCTTCATTGCATCATGAGGTTTTAGTATGTGCAGTGTTCTTATTTTTGTAACAACCTTTTCTTGTTTTTTTTTTTTTTTTTTTTTTTCCCCCTTAAAGGACCTTTTTCCCTAAAAGGATTTAGACAGCTTTGGGAAATCTTAGACTGTAGGGGTTAGAAGTGGTGGATGTTAAAACTGAATCCTGAAAGGTAAGGGTCTGTCCTTTCTCTGGAACAATTTGTTTTCATTCTACAACTATCATTAGCATCTGTCAAAATTTCCATTCCAAATCCCTTTTCTCTTGGGTTGGAATGGGATCTAGCATGTAGCTGCTCTGAGTCAAAAGCTTAGGTGAGGCCCTGTGATCCCCTTTAGCTTCACGTGAACTCATTAATTATGGGCACTTTTGAAAGTGTCCCTTAGTCATCACCTGTGGCTCCTGGGCTGTTCACAGGAGTGCAAAGGCTCTCCCTCACGTGCTGCTGCTTTGGCTTTGGAGCCCCCTATTGGGAGTGTGTACTGCAGTCTTGGGACCTCCATCTTGTAAGGTGCTGAGCACTCTGGCACTAACTCTTCAAAGCACTTAAGCCTATGCTTAACTTTAAGACGCTGTGCAGAGCTCAATCCATTCGTTTATACAGCAGAATGGCAGCAATAGATAACGTGAGGCTCTTCTGGCTCTGCTTGGATTTAGGTAGACACCCCAAAATCTAACCCCTTTCAAAATCAGTCAAATTCTGATTGAGTGCCAGTTTTGACCCTTCTGTAATTTAGATCTGATTTATCAGATGCCCAACTGTTTTTCTTAAAGAGAGATTTGTCATCGCATAAGTTTGTCATCACAAATAGCATTGAAAAAGTGCCGGTCTATCCATGCTAAGTTTTTTTTGTTTGGTTGGTTGGTTGTTCTTTTTTAATGGAGTTTGGCTCATTATCTGTTGGTATTAATTGATATCTTAATAATCATTTGCTGGTTTTCTTCAGGGAAGAAACCAGAACACTTCCTTAGTGACTGATGCCATCTGGGAAGTAAAGAGATCCCATGTATTTCTGAAGCTTGTATTTTTTGTGCTTAAATAATTAAAATGCTTAATTTCAGAATTTCTCTCTTGCTGTAATGTATCATCTCATTAGACAATCCAATGTGAATGACAGAAAGTAATTCATTTAATTGTATTAACATTTTTTATTATGAAACCACATTGGAATTGTGTATAATTTGATATATTAAGTTTTCTGTCATTTATTTTACTTAATGCTATTTTCTTTATCATTTATTTGTATATTCTCTCTAGCTTGTTTTGAACCAACTCAAAAATGAAATAGCTCCAAGCAAATAAAAAGAAAATAAAGGTACACTTTCAGGAGACTTTTTTTTTTTTTTTAAAGTATGCATAGTCATACTAGACCAAATTATACAAAGACAAGTGTCTTTTTGACTTGTACTTCAAATGCAGGGGAAAAGAAAAGCTCAAAACATTCATTTTAAAGGTTAAAAAAAGAAGCAAACAACTAAAACTCCTAGAAACATTATAGTACTGATAGTGAGTAAATTAAACATGTACAAATTCTCAAGGTCAACATAGCAGAATCACTTGTGGATGTTATGAATCATAGTCCACTTTTACAAAGCCAATATTTTTGATAGACATATGTATTGTGTTAGCAGTTTAGAGAGTTCACAACACAGTCTAATTCTTGAGGAAAAGCTCAGATCTGGAAATTTACTTAGAATCCCAGCTTTCAGTGCAGCAGAGGTCATTGCAGATGTGATACTGTCAGCCTTCAGGGGCAAGGTGGTTCTCAGCACAGCACCCTTTCTTAATGCATGCGAAGACATCACAAATATAAGGGTACAGCAATGTCAGCTATCTAGTGTGAGAATTGCTCCCTGTTAAAGTGGTGGCAATTCTATTGACTAAGGAAGAAAGGATGGTCCAGTGGTTAGAGTATTAGCCTACAACTTGGAGACCTGGCTTAAATTCCCTGCTCTTCCACAGGCTTCCAGAGTGACTTTTGGCAAGGCACATTGTCTCTGTGCTATTTCTTCTGCCAGGGCTGGCCCACAACATTTTGGCACCTGAGGCGGGGAGCTCAAATGACGCCCCCATACCCCCTCGCTTGGGCCAGAACTTTGAAAGGTCTCAATTCTGCCTTCTTCCTGTTCTACTCCTCTCATAGTACTGCTCTGCTACCTACCCCAATAAAGGAGAACTAACAACTTAAAATGCCTTGTTCAAAAATTTTAAGTAACACTTAACATTCAAACGCCTGAACAGCAAATGTAACTTTTCTTGTCTGCATAGTAAACACTGGCATTTTTATCTGTTTGAATAATCAAAGTGGTGCTTTCCATGCCTTCTTGGTTGCAAAGATTTGAACTGCTTCCTGAAGGTCCACAGTCTGGGCCAGCTCATGCTCTATTGAGATGGTTGCAAGGCTGACCAGCCTCTCCTGTGTCATTGTGGAGCGTAGATGTGTTTTTAACAATTTCAGCTTGGAGAAGCTGCGTTCTCCACTGGCAACTGATACAGGAAGTGTTAGAGGTATGCACAGAGCAACAAAAGCATTTGGAAAGAGGGTGGTCATCTTATTTGTGCACATATATTCCAGAACAGACTTTGGAGTTGATCCTGCTGAAAGGTATCTTGAAAGGGCTTTCAGTTCATCACCTAAATCACTCGCATCAATATCGTGCATGTCATCATGTGTCAACACTGTCTCTAGTGCCCTGCATTGCTGGTGTAGGTCTTCTTCAGGTATAGTGAGGAGTTTTGGAATATCATACAACATCCCAAATATACTGCTGTGTTCCTTGAGCTGCATGAAACGTTCAACTGACTGTATTGCACAATCTAGCACCTGGTTAAAGAATTCAACTTTGAATTGTTGTTTGGGGTCTCTTATGGGATTATCCCGTGCCTTGTAATCAAAATGTCTTCTTCTTCGGTGACTCTTGTATTCTTGAATGGGTGGGAAAATATCTTCAGTGTGAAGTTCCTCTGCCAACTTCTGTGCACTCTTCAGAACATTTTGAAATCCCTCATTTGACCAGTAAGACTGTAGGTATGACTTTGCTTTGTCCAGTTGTTCCATTGCTCCAGATATATCAAGGTCAACACCTTGGAGTCTCTTGCTTACAACATTTATTTCAAACAGTATGTCATGCCACAACACTAAGCCACACAGAAATTTGAAGTTATGTATGTTTCTGGTGATTCCATTTCCCCCCCGTCACTGTTCTCCCACGAACAGTTCCTGTCATAGCATTATCCTCCATAATGGCAACTATGGCATCTATCTTCCCAATTTGGTGTTTGATAGGCTTTATCGCCTCCACTCGACTTTCCCATCATGTGGCACTCAGTGGTTTCAGTGTCAGAAAGGATGTTCCCAGATGTTGCTTCAAAATTTGCCATTGGTGAGTTGATGCAGAGAAAAATACATAGATGCTTTGAATTACATTAAAAAATTCAGCAGCCTCACTAGAAGCTGATGCTGCATCACTGACCACCAAGTTCAATGAATGAGAACTGCATGGGACAAAAAAAGCTCGAGGGTTTAACTCTCAGATTCGTGTCTGCATTCCTCTGTTCTTTCCTCTCATGTTGGCACCATCATCGGAGCCCTGACCTCTCAAGTCAGCTATCACAATTCCCGTATCTTCCAGCTTTCTAAGAAGCACATTTGTCATACCAGCTCCTGTCAATAAATTCTAGAAAATGCTCTCTGACAGTCACCATTGCAGGGACATTTTCACTAGGTTCTGTTGTTGTTACAAAACGCACCATTAAAGTCATTTGTTCTGTATGGCTGATGTCAGGTGTGCAGTCCAGAATAACAGAGTAATATCTTGCTGACTTCAGATCTGCCACAATCTTCTGTTTGACTTTTGTTGCCAGTAACTGTATGATGTCATTTTGAATTGTTTCTCCAAGGTAGTGGTGTGTGTGCATTTCTTGGGTGGTGACTCTTCTTAGATGCTCCTGGAGTACAGTATCAAACTCAGCCATCAGCTCTACAATTTTAAGGAAGTTTCCATTGTTTGGCACTGTAGCGGGATGGACACCTGCTCCTACCCTAAGGGGTTGGAAAAGCCCTGCAGAGGGCTGGGGCAGGGAAAGGTAAAACCCTGGCTGATTGGGGGAAGTTGCTGCAGCTGGGCCACACCCTAATCAGAGCCCAGATGGCTGGTATAAAGAGGCTGGGCACCAGGAGCCCAACAGTCTCTCTCTGCCTTCAGAGAGAGAAGGGCCTGGCTGCAGGGAGCTAGACACAGAGTACCTGGGGGGAGCAGGGCTGGGGAAAGGCTGAGGAGCTGGGGAGCTCCAGCCTGGAAAGCCCCAGGCTGTGGCCTAGGAGAAGGCTAAGGGGTACTGGGGGTTGCAGAGGGCAGCCCAGGGCTAGGCCAAGGCAGCAGGTCCAAACCCAACCTTGCTGATGATGAGTGGCCTATACTGCAGTCTGCCCCAGAGAGTGGGGGCTAGTTGGTGACTGGCAGTGGCCTTATCCTGAGGTGAGGTGGGGTTAGTGGGTGGGGGTTCCCCTGGGAGGGGAGACCTAGCGTGTGTGGGTATTGCCAGGGGCAGCACCCAGAGCAAGGGGCACCAGGGTCCTGGGAGGGACATGGGGGCCAGTGCAGAGGACAAGGCAGTTCACGGGCCTGCAGAGGGCGCTCCAGAGGCTGGTGAGCTGATTCCCTGGAAGACCAGCAGGAGGCGCCGTAGGGGTGAGTCCAGACCTCTACAGGCACATACAGCTGATCTGAAGTGCCACGCAGTGCTAGCTTTTGGGTAGCAAGCATTCTCACAATGGCAATGAGCCTTTTCAGAAGACTTTGCCAGTAAAGAGAGACTGATGCAATCTTCTCTTGATGCTGATCATCTATGGTGGCCTTTAACCTTAGTCTCATCTCAAGCTCTTTCCACCTATGGAATGCTCTCTGGTGATTTGCTGCCTTCTCATGGCATGCCAGATTTCTAGCCCGATATTTCCAGTCCTTTGTTCCTGTAGAACCCAATGTGGCTGGAACATTAGGCTGGAAGAATTTGCAACAAAAAAACAGTATGCAGCATTCTGGGTTTTTGAGTACATAAGCCATGGCCTCTCCACTTTGTCACCATTGGGGATTTCAAACCAGTAATGTGTTGGATGGAAACACCTATTTTCATTGTCTTTGGGGAACATGAAGTTTTTCACTTGCTGTGGCCCATGCAGTACAAGGAAGTCCCTCAGGCTACTGCTCAAGTGGGTCCACAGTCCTGGATCATCTAGACTTAAGGAACTAAATTCAGCAGCAGCTATTTCTTGCACCTCCACCACACTATTCTCTGATCTACACTTTTCTTCAGAAATGTGCATGGTTACATCCATTTGAGATAGAGATATGGATGGTGCAGTAGCTGCCAGGTCACCTGCACTCTGACTAACTGGAAGATCAGGGATCTCCTCACCACTCGCATCCTCACTGGGGCCGGAGGGCTCCCCGTGAACATTTATGTCTATGTATCTCAGGAGAGCTCCTTCCTGCTTAGATAGAAAAGCCTCCTTTGCTTTTTTTTCTTTTTCTGAATGCTGCCCCAGAGGGGCGTTTTCTTCTTTCACTCATGATTGCTGTTCTGTGCCAGCTATAGTGGCTCTCAACACTCAATTGAAGGGGACAAATAAGCAGGCTGGTAGCAGGGCCTGACTGAGGGAAGATATCAGCGTCTTAAGGGCCTAACTGGCTCCTACTACTTCAGTTGACTGCCTGTTCTCAAGTGGGTTCAGGGAAGCAGCAGGAAACAGGAAGCTCCCTGGGAAGCTGGTGTTAATCAGTCCAGGCTCCTGGGGGTTCTAGAGAGGTACATAAGAGGCTCCTCCTCCTCTCTCTCTCCCTGCAGCTCCTGCTGCTTTCTGTTATTCCCGCTCACCTTTTCGCCTGCCTGCCTGTTATGTCTCTTGTGCCCTCCTTCCTCCAGCACAGCACTCCACCATCTCTGTGCACCTAGAGCAGAGAGAATACATATGCACGAGTAGCAGACACAATTTTCCACACTCTGGGTCTTAGTGGTGCCCCCCTACAGTCTGGCATCTGAGGCGGCCGCCTCAGTTCGCCTCATGGTAAGGCCAGCCCTGTCTTCTGCCTCCATCTCCCATCTATAAAATGGGGATAATAGTAATTCCCAACTCCACAGGGGTGCTATCAGGTAAATGCATTAAAGATTTTGAGGCATTTACATACTATGTTAGTGACGGCAATATAAATAATACCTATGATAGATAGGTCTCAACAGATGTACTCTGGCTTTATACTGGGACAACTGAGATCAGAATTTGGCCTTTAGTCTTTAGAAAAACATAAATACAGTGTTAAAGATGGTACCAAATCTAGTTTTATGCAGATTTCTAGACCAGCTGAAGTTGAGGGGCATTCAAGAATCTGGTTCTGGCCCAGCCCTAGCATTAGCAGGGACCCCTTGATGCCAACTGGCAGTGGGCACAGGGGGTGTGTAGGGTTTTACTTGGATTCCCAGGGTCAGATATATGCATAATATTTCACTGAAGAGTGGCATGTGAGGTTTCTATCGCAAGTTAGTAGCTCACTATGGTCATAATCATTGTGAAATGTGTATATGGGGTAATATTTAAGGAGTTATGTATCTTTACTAAAAATTATGTTCTTAAGGTCTGGAAGTTAAGGCAGGTCACTCAGAGGGGAGAGATCTTGGAGAGGTTCCTCAGGCAGGAAGTAGCAGACACCTGTCTCCCTGTCTGGGTCATATGTGTATTGTATATCTCATAATGTAGGCCTATTTCCATACTGACCCACAAGTGAAATAACAGATTGTGAAATTTACAAGAAAGGAAACCAGAAAGCTGGAACAAAGAGCAGGTGGTGTCCTGTTTATGAATAAAGATAAAGGATGTGATTGATATGTTTTTTGGGGTGGGGGGAGCAAAGAAAGACACTGAATCCTTCATTGAGGAGATAAGCTGACAGCCTGACTGTCTCATGAAAGAAGGGTCACAGCCAAACCTGGCTGTAAAGAACTGCAGGGATTTTGGGTGAGCATTGTTCTATGGCCTTGTCTACACTGGTGACTGTGTGTAGGGTACAAGTAGCTACACTCTGCAGTGGTGTTAGCTACATGTGGCAGTGAAAAGCTGTCAAGGAAAGTCGCCAGCAGCAGGACACTACATTGTTAAAAATCACAGTGTAAACAGGGGAGGCATTGCTTGGGTGTGTAGAGAGCTGTGTAGGGTACATACCCTAAAATTCTGGCATGTCTTTACTCTACTTGCCTAAGCAGTGCCTCACCAACTGTCTACGCTGCTATCTATACCCTGGGTCGCCTGCCCCTAACTCTGGCCCTGGCTGGGTGATAAGCCGAGTGGTGACCTGAGGTGGAACTGGTAAGATGGGGGGTGCAGCTTCTTTGGAAGCAGCAAATCTGTGACTGCTGTGAGTGACCAGGGGTTGACAGTCCAGGACGATGCTCAGCGGTCTCAGGGGTTGAGGTGTGCCAAGCCTGTAGAGAGACAGTGGGGCCTGTGAGGCCTAGAGGGGAGTGCTTGTGTTGCCCGTGGCCAGTGGAGTTGGGGAGCTGACCCCTGGCATGCACAGACAAGGCTTCCTCATGCTAAAGGCAGGTGGTAGTGAGGTGCCTCACACCCCTGGGTGCCCTGGGGAAGCATCACATTAACTAACCAAAAAGCTAAAATATACAAATTAAAAAAATACACTGTATTAATAGCATTTGTGAAGTGTTAAAGTACATATAATGGAGCATTTTCCCAACCACTCAGAATAAAGTTATTTGAGCATAAGCTTTGGTGGGCTAGAACCCATGAAAAATTATGCCCAAATAAATGTGTTAGACTCTAAGGTGCCACAAGGACTCCTTGTTGTTTTTGCTGATACAGACTAACACGGCTACCACTCTGAAACCTGTCAGAATAAAATGAATATTTCCTGTGGGGGAGGGGAAGGGAACACAAACTAGTTGGGTGCATGGTATATCTACAACACCTGTGTTACATACTGCAGGGCATATTATGGCTCTTGTAAGTAAGAGGAGCGTAAGAATGAAGACAGCAACTTCCCTGGGAGCTCAGAGTGCTCAAAAAAACACCTCTGTAAATCCGAGTTTTGTTAGGGGCCTATGCAGTGTCCACTGAAATCAGTAGAAAACCTCTAATTGACTTTAACAAGCTTTGGATCTGGTCCCAGTGCCCATATGTCCTCAGTGTTGCAAGGCCCAAATGACTTACAGGGCTATACCCCATTTTAAAAATGACTGAGAGCTTAAATCAATTCTGAAAATGAGATGTCACCATCTATGATGCTTAGGGATCGATTTTAAAGGTATTTAGACATCTAACTCCCCTTGAGTTGGGAATTAGGGCTTGTCTATATGGTGCTTTAGTCTGTACTAGAGGGGTGTAAATTCAAGTGCACACTAATATGCCTATGTGGAGCCTGGTGGTATGCACTAAACTTTCCCTAGTGTGTGTTAATATAGTACGGATACTACTTTAACACACACTAGGGGACTTTTGCGCACACCAGCAGGGTCCACACAGGCCAGTTTGTGCACAACACACTAGTGGACACTAGATTGTATACCCTTATAGTGTGGATGAAAGCATTGTGTAAAAAAAGATGTTAGGCACCTAACTACCTTTTTAAAATCTGTCCCTTCGGCCTTTCAACACTGAGCGGAGCAATGCCTAAATAAATACCTTTACAAATCTGGGCCTATGTGCCTAAAGATAGCTTCAGGTGTGCAACCTGAGACGCATTAAACTGAAAATGTCGACCAGAGTGTGCATCTGCTCACAGCCAGAACGTGGGCAAACATAAATGCTACATGACAATAAATGGGTGTGACCAAATGGGAAGTGGCTATGTTACTTTTTTGCTATTTCATTTGTTTGTCCACAGTTTCCAAAGGGTGAAGAAAGAAAAAAAGTTATAGTCCATATTGGAGGAAGACCAGGTTTCTTCACGTTGCAGTGCAAGAGGAATGTTAACATGGCTACTTTGCAGAAAAAACAGTGAGTGAAATAAGCACAGTTTTTAGGGTTGCCAACTGTCTGATTGCACAAACCCAAACACCCTTGCCCACCTCCTGCCCTGTCCCTTCTCACACCATCCCCTCCCTCTGTCGCTCACTCTCCCCCACCCTCATTCACTTTCACTGGCAGGGGGTTGGGGTATGCAGGCTCTAGGCTGGGGTGTGGGGCTGAGGGGTTCGGAGTGGGGGAGGGGACTCCAGGCTGAGCCTGGGGCAGGAGGTTGGCGTGCAGGAAGGGATGAGGGGTGTGGGCTCTGGGAGAGTTTGCTTGCGGGAGGGGGCTCAGGTCTGGGACAGGGGGTTGGGATGTGGGGGGTGGTGAAGGGTGTGGGCTCTGGGAGGGAGTTTAGGTGCAGGAGGGGCTCAGGCCTGGGGCAGGGTGTGTGGGATGCGTGCTCCAGCCAGGCGGTGCTTACCTCAGGCAGCTCCCAGAAGCATGTACCCGCGGCTCCTAGGCTCAGGGGCGGCCAGGCGGCTCTGCGTGCTGTCCCTGCCTGCAGGCACCACCCCCACAGCTCCTATTGGCCGTGGTTCCTGGCCAATGGGAGCTGCAGAGCCGGCATTTGGGGTGGGGACAGCGTGCAGAGCCTCCCTGATTGCCCCAGTGCCTAGGGGCCGCAGGGACATGCCGGCCGCTTCCGGGAGCTGTGCGGAGCCAGGTAGGGAGCCTGCCTCTAGCCCTGCTGCACCTCCAACTGGACTTTTGGCCTATTAAAATCTCCCAGATTGCTTTCTATAGCAACTGGGAGATTGAGGCCGATTCTGAGAGACTCCCGGCCAATCTGGGAGGGTTGGCAACCCTAGCAGTTTTGCTAATATAATTAATATAATGTACGCCAGGGGCTTTTGCTGGCACAGCTATGTCAGTTACAAATTGCATTTCATCACACGTCTGACCAACACAGCTGTGCAGGCAAAAGTTTGTAGTGTAGAGCTGGCCTCTGTCTTATCTATTGTAAGCTCTTTGGGGCAAGGACTGGCTTCAAGTATGCGTCTGTATACACTGGGATCCTGATCTAGGTGCCATTGCAGTACAAATAATTATACTGTATGTTGCCATTTTTAAATTTGTCACTCTTTTATATAAACTAAAAGCTGTTAAAAAGCAAAACAAATCAAAACAATAACAAAAATCCAACAATAACCCTAATCCAAAGTAACATTTTATTTCTTTGTCTCAGCAAGTATGAAATGGACATGGAAGAGAGAGAGCATTTTCATTAAGACATTCTTTGAGTTCCTATGGTATGCAAAACCATGGGCTTGGTTAAACTTGAGCACGATCTTGAAACTCTGTGTGTGTTCATTGATAACCCCATTATGAAATTCCAGAGATCTAATGCAATTGCGTCTAGGAAGATTTACTTGTTAAAAGGAAAACAGTTTTCACATAAATAATCTACTATAACAGAAAAACAATCCTCCATGCTATCATCTTTGCATTGAAACTAATCAAACAGATCATCCTCCAAGTTATTTTTTAATTGCCTGGAAGTGCACAGTTCTTATTCATTGTCAAAAAATAAGTATGTTCCGTTTCAACAGAGCAGTTCACTAAATGTATCTGAATTTTAGGGAGGAACTGATCAGATTTTAAGAAAATGCATCAAGTATATGGTACCACAGAAATTAGAGCTGCTGCAAAATTTAGAACTCCTTTAATAACTTTTCTATGCTGATTAAAAGCCTGATCCTGCATCACTATGGCCAGTGGAAGTTTCCCCATTGACTGCAATGGGGGAACAGGTCTGGGGCCTTAATCCTCTTCTGGTATGGATGCTCTCTGAACACAGGTAAAAAGTGATGTTGCAAATGGAGTTCAATCCACTTACATCAGATCTGAATTTAGCCCTCAGAAAAGCAACATTTAGAATCTATTAACAATATGAACAGCTTCATTTAACTTGTGGGCCTAATAAAGGGAAGATGTAATAGTGATATAAACATTTTTGTTTTCTATTTTATGTATTTTAACTTTCTTTTCCTTTTTGGATATGTGCTGGCAGATGAAGACGCAGCTGAACAGATCAGCCAATGTGGGGCTGCAGGGTCTCTGAGGCTCAAATTTGCAACTAACCCTCTACTCCCTTTGGAAGGATGCAAGCAGGTTTGGGGGCCTCTGTTTGTTTAGAGGAAAACAATCCTTGCATCAGCCCAAGAGTAATTTTTGTTTTTTCAAAATACCTTTCTGGCCACTCTTCCCTGTTCCCAGATTACTCTGATTCCCTACAGAGAGTTGAAAATCCCCACATCATTTTTTGTCTCTCGTTCTCCCTCACCTTTCCACTTTCAGTGGAAGCTCAGAACATCTAAAAGTAGTAAGGTGAAACTGGCTTATAAATGTACACCGAGGGCCAATTTACAGCAGTAGATAGAGATCATACTGTATCTGTTTCATGGAATCATTGGGCTGGAAGGGACCTCAAGAGGCCATCTTGTCAATCCCACCATGCTGAGGCAGGACCAAATATACTGCATCACATTGATCACTCTTATTTCGCTTGTGATCCACTATAAGCCCCAGAGCCTTGAGTACTACCACCTAGCCAATTATTCCCCACTCGTATTTGCGCATTTGATTGTTCTTTCTAAATGTAGCATTTTGTACTTGTCTTTATTGAATTGCATCTTGTTGATTTCAGACCAGTTCTCCAATTTGTCAAGGTCATTTTGAATTCTAATCCTGTCCTCCAAAATTTTATAAGCATACTGTTCATTCCTTGATCCAAGTCATTAATGAAAATATTGAATTGTATCAGACCCAGGACAGTGTACTGTGGGACTCCACTAGATTTGTCATCTCAGTCTGACAGCGACTCATTGATAATTATTCTTCAAGTTGTGCATCAGTAATTTCATCTAGACCACACTTCCCTAGCTTGCTTATGAGAATGTCATGTGGAACTGTGTCAAAAGCCTTATTAAAATCAAGATATATTGTGTCTACTGCTTCCCCTCTCTCCACAAGAGCAGTAACTCCCATCAAAGAAGGAAATTAGGTTTGGTTTGGCATGATTTGTTCTTGTCCATACTCTGATTTGTTTAGTACCAACTCTGGCGACCTGTGCAGCCAATTACCACAACACACCCTGTCCTCTTAAGCCAGGTCTACGCTAGACATACCTGTATAATCATGTTGACTGGGGTATGATTTTTCTGTGATATTTCTAAACCAGCAAAAGCCTAGTGTAGATGAAGTTATGCCCGTGTGAAAGTGTTTTTACCAGTATAGATTTGACTTTAATTGGGCTAAGCTATACTGGCAATAGTATCTACACCAGAAGGGCTAGTTGGTATAGTTCTAACAGTATAGCTATAATAGCAAACCTTTTATAATGTAGACATGGCCTAAGGGTCACACTGCAACTACCATCCTTCCCCAAACAAGACTGGATGCAACTCACTTCAGAGCTTGTCAGTGTGGCTCTTTAGACTGCCAGAGACGTCAATGTTGAGAAGACAAGTCATTTGCTCTTTCTCGAAGGCTGAGCTTGCTTCCACAGTACTCTGTCTTTTCTGGTTCAGGAGTCAACTGTTACTGGGATCAGGACTCAAACCTGAGTTTCTCATAGGCACACAGAGCTCTAATTTGAAAGTTGTAAGCATGAAATAATAGCAGTTTATCTTTTTTGTACTCCTGTAATTAAGAACTTGAGCTTGTTGAAATAGTTCATTTGAAAACAATTGGGATGAAAATGGCCTTTTTTGGAAAGGAAACTTCATGGACATTTTTTGTTGCTTTTCTTTTCTTCCTCCCAATTTGTTCAATGAAAAACTGGAGGAATAAAAAAAAAAAAGGTTTCTGAGAACCAAAATTTAAAAAAAAAGAAAAAAAAACCCCCACTTGCTTTATTTAAAAAATCAGCCTAAAAAGTTAAAAATACATTTGAACTCTCAGTATACAGTAGCAAGTTGACTGAGACATATTAACCTGATTGAATATTCAGACACTGTATGTAAATTATGTCCTTCCAATCTGAAAGTCTGTCTACCAAATTTCTGTGCTAATGGGAGCAACTGCCACTGTAGCTCTGATATCTTTTTCCATTAAGTTCAACTGTGATAATGGTATAAAGAGTAATTTCATTTTAAGGCTCATTGTAGCTTACATAGTATTTATTGGATACCAAATACATTTAGCATTTGTGGCTTTATTTGAATTGATTTCTCTTTGTCTTGCATTTTTCAAGAAAAGGGAGATTCACGTTACCATTGAAGTCAGTGGGACTACTGACATGAGTAAGCACTCTTCAGGTGAGTAAGGGCGATAAGGTTGGTACCTTGCCATATATGAGATAAACATGCCAACGTCTTTAGAATAAGAAGTGATGAAGCACAGTGGTGAGCCCGTTTGTATGTTCCTGCCTCCTCTGATATGGCTCTTCTTGCAGCCTCTGTGCAGGGGATTCTTTCACCTTCCATTCCATGCCATTCTGACCTCTTCCTTGAATAGGGCTGCCTGCCAGTATCCATGGCCTGAGAGAATTTGCACAAGCTCAGAAGTTACATAAATGTTTTGTGTTGAATTTTGGTCTCTAAGTGTTTCTTTAGTATTCAATATTTTAATCAAGCATATAGATGTGTGGTGTGTGTAAATGTACCTTTCATAATATATGTGCATGAATGCAATTGTGTGTATATTTTATATAACATAAAAGAAAGTATGCTAGAAGAACATTAAGCTTGCAAAAATCAAGCACTCAAAAGTTAGGATATGCCAGTATTAAGGTTGCCTGTGCAACCTTAACTTGCCCCCTGTGCATATACATCATGATAATTATTTGATCACATACTATTTTTTCCAAAGGACCCTAGCTTCGTTTAGTAAATGGTAGCGCCACTGGCAGCTGAGGTTATCCGTCGCTTTCCATGATAAAACCTTGTTTCCAGTTGCTAACAACTCTGCCAAACATTAATTGTTCGAGATGAAATTTTCTAAGCTGGTATCTGCCTCAGGTTGAATTTTTTGGGAAAGTTTCAGCTAAAATAATTCAGCAGTTGTCTGAGAACAAGGTTAGAGAAAAATATATTGTTTTGCCTATGTCAACAAAAATTCTTCCATCTGTTTCACTGAGAAGCTCAAGCAACTTCATGCTTTGGAGCAAGGGCTTGATATTTAGCAGGGGTTTCCCTGATGTTCGGGATTTACCTTTTGCCATTATCATGAAAATATGCCCAAATTTGTTCAAACTATTAACCTCCAAAAAAAATCCCAGTTTGCAAGTGCTCTGTAGAGACTTGTTAGAATTTGACAGCTAAATTCTCCAAATGTTCTGTCTACACTGAGCATGCTTCAGCTACACTCTGCTACTACATGCCAATCACACTGTGCTTGTGCCATCCCACAGAGCGACTGAGCCTGTTCAATCCAATGGCTGGTGGTTCTGTGTAAGTCTTTCCCTGAAATTACTCCTCCTGCATGCTGGGGGCTGTTTTGGTGCAGGGCACTAGAACTGAGGGCAGGGAAGACTCTCTCTTTTGTGCTCTCAGTGCTCCTTGGTGGCACCCAGGAACAGAAGGAGGAAGAATCTTATGTAAATGCAGAGGCCTGATGACTGTAGGGAGGGAGGTTGAGGGGGTTATGGGAGCCAGAGAGGGGGAAACAGAAGAGGAGGGGGGTAAGAGCCAGGGCATGAGGATGGATATATGCAGAGTGGGAAGGGGGCAGGAGCCAACAGGGTGGTAGGCAGAGAATGATGAGGTCAGGAGCCCGAGGACTAGGGGAGAGCAGATGAATAGGAGGAGAGGGGGATATGGTCAGAAATTGGGGTGGGGACAGAAAGGAGGAGAGGGAGATAGGGGTTGGGGCCATGTGGATGATGTAGAACCGGACAGAGACAGGCAGGGGGCACAGGGACAGAACAGTCTATAACCTCTAGAGAATACTACCCTTCAAAACCTGGAATTGCACCTAGGAGAGCCCTGAGCCTCTATATTCCTTTGTTATCAGCAAATAGCTATGATACCACTGGCAAAGAGTGTTTCTCATGCTAGTGGCTGGTCCACATAGAAGATAAGTCTCTTACTGCTACCCATTGCTCCATTAGCTCATGTGTTAGAGGTCTATGCTGTAGATCAGTGGTTTTCAACCTGTGGACCCCTGGAGATTTCCAAAGGGGTCTGCACCTCCATTTGAAAAAATGTAGGGGTCTGCAAATGAAAATAGGTGGAAAACCACTGCTGTAGATCTAAAAATCCAAATTGTTGGCCCCTGTGTGTGTGTGTTCCTTGTTTTCTGGGTACTGTGAAACATCTGGGGACAGATCTGCAGAAGTGCTGAGTGCTCACAACTACAACTAAAATCTATTGGAGCTGTGCTGTAAACATGTAAATTGTTATAAAAACGCTAAATATTCTGAAAAATCAGGTCTGAGCTGTCACAAGTAGGACACTCAAAATTAGTGGACACTTGATAATTTTGACCTTAATCGATTTGTATCTCAGTTCCCCAGCTATAAAAGGGGATAATACCACCCCGCCCCACAGAGGGGTTTTGTGAAGAGAAATTCATTAATGTTAGTGAAGCATTCAGATACTATGGTGAAAGCACTATAGAAACACCCAGTGCAGGGTTTGGATAGTATGTGGTAAATAAGGCTTGCGGCCACACACTGGAAGTGAAGATTAAAAAGAAATATTGAATAACGATGATCTCATTCACTGAAGGAGGCAGGGATCCTGTGAAAAAATAATTGTGATCATGTAATTAAAGACTGTATCATAATATATATGCACAAAGAGGGCCGAATTAAAGTTGCACAAGCAACCTTAATTCTGGTATTTCCGAACTTTTGAGTGTTTGACTTTGTAACCTTAAAATTCTTTTCATTGAGGGGTTTTTGTTTTTGTTTTTATTTTGATTTTGTTTTTGGATGTAGCATTTCTAACTGCTACTTCCCTATTATTTATTTAAGAAAACATTTGGATTGCTTTAGATACCTTATGAAGCTAATTAAATAAAATTAAGGCTAATTAAGTGTCATAAAACATGGTATAAACTTGTTAATGTCAAAGGAGATATTTAAAAACTACTATCATGATGTGTAAATTTGACACGTCAGTGGTTTTTTCCTAAGATTATGTAGTAAATAACTAATTTTTTTTAAATCCAAGGTTCTGTCAATATGATCTAAGATTTCCTCAAATTTTAAGCTTGATTAGAGTAAATCTATGCTTATTTTTAAGCTAAACAATATCTTCTAATCACTAATGCAAATTTTTCAGTTAAGCATGATTTTTATATTAACATCTTTTAAAAATGTAAATGTTTGGGTTGTAACTGTAATTAAAATAAATACTCGAAACTGTATTCTCCTGCAATTTTAAAAAACTTGATTTCATTTTACATCTTGTTATAGCAGTTTCACTACAAGTTGCTGTGTACCAGCCTGCTGTCTATGTCTCCACACGTTGACCTTTGTTGTAAGATCTGCTATAGACATCACAAACTCTCACATCAATTTACTACAATTGGATGTGGCATCTTCCAGCTAATTTGATTTAGCAAGAAATGCACCTGGCTCTGTTTTTCCCTATAGAATGTTGAGGGAGTTCTGAGTTCTCCCAGATGCCATCTATCTGAGTAGCCCATGTGTTTTTCAAGGTCTAAGCAGTTTGTCTTCATCTCCCAAAATACAACCCATTACAAAAGGAGAGTAAGTGAATTATTTAATGTAAAGATAAATTTGATTGTAGGTGCCAAAAAAAAAATAATCCTAAAATGCAGGCAATTTTTTCCCCTTCACACTTCACAAAAAAAAAAAAAAAAAAAAAAAAAAAATCATTATATTGTTTGAATGAGGCAATACAGAGAGACCTTTTGTGAGGTGATCTTCATGATGTTTTTCAGATTATAAATTATTTGGAACCAGACTATTCTGGTGGTAAGCAAACAGACAGGATGATCTAGCAGTTTTTTCCACTCCATACTGTTATAGCTTCTGCTGTTAACATATGATTTAAGTATATACATTTTAAAAAAGAAATCACTATTCTGAATTATACTTAAGCTTAGTGAAATTAAACAAATGAAATCACTGAGTGCAAAATGAATGTCACTTTTTAAAAAAAGCCACGTTATCTACCAGTGTAAACTTGTGAAGTCTGGTTGGCATCAGTGCCAATAACATTCACCAACAAAGAATTTGGCCCATAACATTATCACTCCAATATAGGGGGTTTTTTTAGTTGGTGGTTAGCTTTTTTTGGTTTTTGTATAAAGATAAATGAAGCTACAGACTATTTAAGTCAATAAACACATGGACATAAAGTGTTTAACATACATTAACTTCATTTCATTTGGTTGTGAATGGATAACCTTGCTGTACTGAGAGAGAATTCTGTGAATACCGTTTATCTAATCTGTGTTTGGCTCAGTGTTATAATTGTTGTATTTGTCAATTGGTTGATTGTACTTGGAGGAGCAATCCAATTCTACAGAATTGGAGAACCTGATCCTCCATTCTCCAAGCACCCAAAACTTCTGCTGAAGTGAATGGGAACCCAATTCTTATCCTGTAGGATACAAGTAATTCTTATTGAAGTCAGTGGGAGTTACTCAGAGATTGCAAAGGAGCATCTGTGGGTGTCTATTGGAGAGAATCAGGCCCCAGATGTTTTGAGTGTCGATTCAGAACCCTGTGGAGTCATACTGTATTGTATCACTGCAAGAATAACAAAATGTTGTCTAAAAGATTTTTACACACATAATTAATTGTTAAGGTGATTATGGTAGTGGTACTTTGAAAGTCTTAATAACAAACCAGATTAATTTTACAGATGGATATGTTGCTTTACTTCATTAGAACCATTAAATCTATCTTTTTATGTACATGTAAAAAGAAATGCTGCTTTAGAGATGGAGTTGGACCAACAGAAAATCTTGAATGATCTATCTGATCCTTCTGTCCATATCTACAACCTCATGTACACAGAACACATTTCTTAATTATTGAGCAATATTTTTTAAACATTTCAAATTCTTATGTAAAATATTAGACTATAGTGAAATCATTAGGAAGACACTTTCTACCCATTATGGAATCTAATTCAATTTTACATTCACAACAAAATGCCTAAATAATTTCTGGAAATGTTTAGAGTACTTTTGTTTTCATATAACTCATCCTGAGAAATAAAAATTGCTGCTTTTGTTTAGGAAAACAAATACCCAAGAGTTTGCAGTGAAGTATGGATACTGCACTGTTTCAAAACTATCTACAGCAGTCATCATTTTCTTTACAATTGTCTATACTTTTTTTCCCTCATAGAATAATCTTCGTTGGTAATGGTTTCTCTTTTAAAACCATTTGTCTATCATTTCCATTTACTGTAGTGACACCTAATGGTGGGAGAAGAATTGGTCTCCTGCAGTCTTGTTTGCTGCTGAACAAAGAGGTTTCTGCATTTTAAACTAGTGGGGAATGTACGGATTGTTTCCCCTTTCCTCTAAGAGTAAACACTGACATTGCTGTGCTCTGGAAACCACCATTCAGCTGCAGGAACAAAGCACCTAGACCAGAGGTCTAAAACCAGGGCCTTTAGAAATCAAAAGATGTAGCTTTGTAATTTTTTTATAAGCTTGTAAGTGCCAAATATCTGTTAGAAGTACATGGGGACAGTCATCTATTGTAGATTATCAATAATTTAAGTAATATATAGTAACTGTTCACAGCAGATGGTCATAAACTCTACATCTGGAAGTCTCACGCTCTGGGGGTTAACATTTGTGATGGATATTTTTTAATTCTAAAAGCTGCCAGAAAGTGAGCTGTTCAGGTCAAGAATAAATTGGCAAGTTATATGGCAAAGATGTTCAGAATTTACTTCTATATAACAGGCTTATAAAATGCCTTTTTATGCAGCTAAGACCAGCTGGGCGAAAGTTAATCAGACAAATGCAATTATAGGAGGTGTAAGTCTTATTAATAAATTAGGAATTCTCAGGGTACAACTGGACCTTTCTAGATATGCTGCTGCATAATGAGAACAGGATAACCTTGATCAGGAAGCCAATCGGGCTGATTTTTCGCTTCCCTCCACCCGATAATCTATATAATATTTACTTGATGTGGATTGAAAGGAGTAACAGATTTAATAGGTTCCTGGTCAAATTCAGACAACACTGAGTTGATTTTCTATTTTGTAATAGATGCAGCCCAGCCTAAGTCTGAAATGACAGATTTCCAGTCAACTTTATTGAGAGCCTTTAGATACACAGAAAGCAAAAGTCAGGCCCTATTTGATTTTCTGGTGTAGTCAGGCATGTTTTAAGAGTGCAAAAGCAGCTTGCATTTTGAACCAGCCATGGCCCAAATAGAATCTTCTGTGCAAATTATTCTTACTATGGGCAGTAGTAATCTGCATGAGACCTAGGGTAGCCAGCTCAGGGAATGTGTGTGTTTAGGCACATTGATTCTTGGACTCCAAGCCCAACGCCAGAATGCCCTCTATGCAGATGGATTGGAAAAAATTGCATTGTGAACTCCATAGGGAAAATCCTGGCCCCCTCTAAGTCAATGGGAGTTTTTGCATTAACTTCAATGGAACCAGGATTTCACCCTGTGGGTTTTGAGGGAGCCTATGGCAGGTCATGAGCTGTGCCCTGCTAGGCCAGCTCTTCTACTGCGTACATATTTGCATGGAGGGAGGCCTGAATTTGATCTACCTACTTCTGAGTGCATACAGAAATGATTTTACATGATTGTTTTTTAAACTTTTACTAAAATACCCTGGATTTTAGGTGAGCTTTCTTTGCTGTAAGTGTATTATTGATTCAGCAGCCATGGGATCAGACTTTACCCTCAGACTTCCACTGTAGATCACTGATATCTGAAATGATTTTCCATTACAAGGGCTCCTCGTAGTCTTCATATGAAGCTGTTGCTCTGTTGGAATTCTTTCATTTCAAATCAAAACAGATCTACATGTCCTCCCCACTTGTAATGACACATTCCCTAAAGGAGGCATGGATTGACTAAGGGGGCCTATTGTCTTGTTTGTGCATGCACTCAGCTCCCATTAATCTAATTAATGAGAGTTACATGCCCAAACAGGAAAAAAATTCCAGACAGTACAGGAAAAGTGATGCAATTTCTCTGCTCTCCCCCTTCCAAATGGAGATCCAAATGCTAAACCTAATGCTTGGTGCTAACATGCAAATTTCTGGTGCTGCTTAGAAAATGGGGAGTATTTAAAATAATGACTGCATTACACTTAATTGTGTGTGCAGCATTTTCATCACTGATGGATAAAACATAGGTAATAGCCTTTTCAAATTTTATAATAATCTTCATCCAAAGCTAAAGATCCTGATACAAATTTAAAATATTCTTTATTCTACTTAACTCCTTCAGAACAGCGTCTGTGAGTGACCTCCACTGAAAGGCAATTGTTTTTACCGGGGATGATGCAATACATGCTGGTTAAGTACACTGTGTACACTGGTGAGTCAAATTGTGCCTATGTGGATACACAAAAAGAGATGAGGGTGTGAGGAGCTTTTCCTCCCATAGGGCCGCCATGCAGAGACACGTAATCCATAGCCCCTAGCACCTTCCACTCTTCATTGGCCAGCAGAGCCGGCCGGCCAAGGAACGGGGAGCATGCTACACCTTCCTAAGGATATTGGAGCTGGTGCATATCCCCTATGTGCCTGGAAGCAACGAGAGCTGTTGTTCAATCTGGTCCTGTGTTTTTGTGTCCTATAGTCACACACACGTAATTAGTCATAAGAGCAATTATCATACATATTTCATCTAAACTGTTTGAAATCTGTAGTTTCGGAAAGAGACTGGTCCTAATCCTGCAATCTTTACTCTCCCAAATAATTCTTGGAGCCAGTAGAACTACTTGCTTGCCGACAATGTTAGGCATCATTTTTGTGCTGATCTATGTTATGTCCTATACATGAGACCAACATTTTTAATCTTTGTAGTTTAACATTAGTGACCTATATTCATAGTTGGGTATCTCACTATAAATTGAACTGCTTATTGTTAAGCACCCAGATTTTAAAATGTTGGGATGGCCAATCTGGAATGGCAGACAGTCAGAAACCATGATGGGGGCTGGTCAGGTCCAGTGGTTGAAGCCATGGCAGTCATGCCTGGTGGTCAAAGCCAGGATCAAGAGTCCAGAGCAGGGTTGGAACAAGGCCAGAGCAATTGTAGAGCTGAAGCATGACCAAGTTAAGGCTTGTGGAGTTTGTTACCACTATCAGGCAGGGGAGAATTCCAAGCCATGAAGTGACACTGAGCAGACTGAGGTGCTGTTTCTCCTGAGAGGCTTGTATTCCTGTCCGGGGAGTCACCAGACCAGCTCCTGAGTTGTAGCTTGGTAGGAACCTAGTACAAAAATGACTCAACACATGTGGCTTAATCAGGCATGACTCATCACATTACACAGCTAGGAAGAATCTCAGAAACCCCATCCTAGAACAGCAAGAAGGTGGCGCATAGACCCTAAGTCCCAAGCACATAGACTATCAGGGTGGGAAGGGACCTCAGGAGGTCATCTAGTCCAACCCCCTGCTCAAAGCAGGATAATCCCCAGACAGATTTTTGCCCCAGATCCCTAAATGGCCCCTTCAAGGATTGAACTCACAACCCTGGGTTTAGCAGGCTAATGCTCAAACCACTGAGCTATCCCTCCTCCCAATGCTTAAAGTTAAGCACATGCTTAAGTGCTTTGCTGAATTTGGGCCACAAAATGCCTAGGTTGAGACCCCTATATGGATTGAGGATAGGAAGATGTAAAATATTGATCATGAGGCGCATTGTTCTCTTCGGTAGTAAAACAGTCTGCTGGAAACTCCACTAGGTTCTCCTTTTTGACTTTAATCAGCACTTTCTCCTCAAGGAGGAAGTGTTATATTGCAAGTGTTATACCATCCTTTTAAGGGGGCAGGAGAATGAAAGCTGTTTGGGCATACAAAAACCAGAAGCTGCCATAGAATGGAAGAGAAACTTGTACACATACCATACACTTCGTAGAGAAAACACAGTTTACAAAATTGTACATCCACCACAGCATAACAAAATGTCCACAATCCCAGCTACTGCACTCCTGTGCAAGAGGGTGTTTGACAGGCTGCCATTTGTGCCTACCTCCTGTTGGTTGGTTGCTTATAGACTGCATATAGAGGGAGATATCACCCCCACCTATTGGCTTCTCCTTTCTGAACCTTCCACACCTCTCCAATCTCTCACACATCACCATGGGCAACTGTTTATTTCACTACTGTACTGGTATTGAATCTAGAACATTTCATTCCTGTGATATATACCTGGGGCTAATCACAGTGGCTTGTTATTGGCTTTTGCAGGAATATTGGGCCTGGAGAGAGTATTGTTCAGGCATGTATGATTAGGGCTTCTTTTTTGGGGGGTTTATTAATTTCATTTGGGGGAGGTTCATATTAGCAATTTGTGTTTAATATGGATGTCCAAAAACTGAGGGTTTGGGGGGCTTTTTCTTTGTATATACTGTAACGTATATTACTCATTACAGTTGTCTATACTGTAATGAATAATCCCTTTGTAATGTTCCCTAGTGCACTTTAACATAGTACTGTTTCAAACAGCACTATGTTAAAGTGCACTAGGGAACCTTAAGTTGCACTAGTAAGGTTTACACACACCAATTAAGACGCTTTAAAAATCACAATCCCTTAGTTCTCATTACTGCTCCATATAGACAAACCCTTAGACACAAGTAACCATTTCTGGTCTTTTCTTGGGTTTGTTGGATAAACACTGATTTCATTGTTGTTTTTATTTTATTTTGTATTGGGGGTGTTGTATGGGTGTTTATCGGCTACAAACAAAAATCTGAAGATCTATGTATAATACACTGGATCAAGCTCAGAGTGCTGCAGAACTCTTGTAGGAATTATGCTTGATAGCTTTGTGGAAGTGTAAGTCTTAAGGAGGCATTTGAAGAATGAACTCCATAAAAGGAAGTAAGGGAGCACAATACAGTAACATTCTGGTAGAGCTTCAACTAGACAAATCTCCCAGGCTGCTGCCTGCTCTTTGAGGCTTTCTTGTGCACGTCTCCCATTAAAATCAATGGTAAAGTATTCTACCCAGGCATCTGTCATTGACCCACACTGGATCCTTCTCCATTGCTTACACCAAACGCACCTAAAAGACACCAAAAAAAGGGATTAACATGGGATACCACTTAGAATTAGTTGAAATGACTGAATGAAATTGAAGAGTGATGAATGAACCTCAAAAGTTCAGAGAGTTTAGCGCACCAGGCGTTGATTAGGGCTAAACCCAGGTCTCCAAAAATCATATCAATGAGCCAATTAAATAATTAATTGATAAGGGAAAGGAAGATTAAAATCTTTTTCCTTATTTCAAAAATACAAGTTTTTTTTTAAATCATTTAATCAAAGAACGGCCCATTAATTTAAAAGCAATTTAGGAAACTAGGAAACCACCAGCCACTTGGTACTTTTTTTTGCAGCTGGGAGCTTTGCTGTGGCACTGCAGGCCCCAGCAAAAATCCAGGTGTTGCATAGCAGCAAACAATATGATAGTTTCAATAGGGCTACCATTGGTCACATGAGTGAGGTTATAGGCACATCTTCCTTGGATTGTGGCCATGTTGGATGTAATAGCCACTAGAATAGTTCAACGTTCTGTGTGTTAGGGCTGTATCACAGTCACTTTACTATGAAACTAGAGTTCACTGTTAACACATCCAAATTTACAGAAGAAAAATCAAGGAAGAAGTCCATGTAGTTTTAAATCAGATGACTGAGTAAACAGGTGTGTAAAGTAAAGTATGTTTATCTGTTAAGAAAGAGTAGGGGTGGGAATTTGGAGTGGGGTGGGGAGATCCAGGCCTGGGCTGTACTGAGCAGCTCGGATGCATATCTGAACTGTCAGAGCCTCTTGAGTGTACAAAATTTGGCTGGAAATCTCATTAGTAAATATTTTCTTGTGAGTTGTTCTTACCTCAAGTTTCTAATAGGATAACAGATACTTGGGAATGAGCCTTTCTCATTGCATTTTGCCCCTCTCACTTGAAGGCTGACTCTGATAGAGCCAGAAAGTACAAATATGAAAAATGTCATTGTTAGCCACATAGTTCACAACTTTCCAAAAGGTTGAGTTTGACTTTAATTTGGGAAATGAGCAAAGGTTTGGAGAGGTTCCAGTTTTAAAATATATTTAACGGAGTCTTTTCTGAGAAGCAGATTTTAGTGGTGACTCTTTGATTTTGTTATTTGGAGCCCGCTGGTATCAGAGAGTGGAAATCCTCAGCTGAAAAAAAGGTCAATGCTCCTGATTGGGGTGCCTCTGTAGTAGTAGTAATAATAAACAACTAATTAAAAATAAGTGTATTTGCTGCAAAATTATTAAATTACGGCTCAAATTCTCTCCTGAACAAAAATCAGCTTGGCTTAGAAGGCAGGGGAAATTGAGGGACTCAGGAATGACTCCCTAATTCTCAAGCTTCTCAATGCCCAACATAAATTAGAGCAGTTTAGGGGCTGCTTTAATTACATCAGCTTGCTGTAGTCCCCAAGGCACCACATGCCAGTTAAGAATTGGTGAAGCACAGGTGTTTTTGGTTAGGCTTCTGTCACAGCTTCCTTAGGCATTCTGCCCCAGGATAGAGAGGGCAGTTGGTGTAGATTTTTTTTTTTTTTTTACACCAAGTGACAGCAGCCCCAAACAGGGGGGAATCTCAGCTAGCCAGTTGGAGCCAGTTATTGGCTATTTTGCACCACCTGAGCAGCAAAAGGTGACTGGTTTTGGAGGAGGAAATGTAGCTGAAATTTTTGCACTCTTGTCTAGTAACTCGGTGTTAAGACAGTTAGTTGCAAATGCAGGGGCTGCAGTGGGAGCATTTACAATACTTTTTACAAAACCATGTTTGAACAGACAATGGCTTGCAAATGATCCCCCATGACTCTCTTTATAACTTGGAAAAATTCTAAAGAGTTTTTTTTTTAATCTTTTGCATTTAGAAGCAATGTTATTTGCTCTCAAAGCTCTAACTCTTTCATGTAAAATTATTTTTGTGATCCAAATATAACTTGAACTTTGGGGGGAAGTTGGAACCTGGTCTTTCTTTAATTCCAGTTTCTTCCCATTGAGGAAATTACTTATTCACTTTGCTCATGAAATTGATATTCCCAAGGGAAAAGCAGCCAAAATAAAAAAAGATCTTGTTTCAAAATTCCTATCAATACCAAAAAACCCCTAAGAGCATTCACTGTTAGGCTGTATATTTAGAAAGAATATTTTAGCCTCTCTTTTTCCCTTGACTTTTCTGAAAGTAAATGTAATGGTGCAGGTCTGCTGGATACACAAAGTCACAGGAAAATGGCAAATTTGTTTAGGGAATGCATTAGTGCATTTTTTTACCTCTGCATTCTTCAAAACTCAAAAAGCCAGTGCCAGATTTTTATTAGCTCTTGTTATTAGCAATTTGAGACCAAGCAGCTGCAAACATTTTCTTTTTTGGGGTGTGAGTTAAGAAGTTGAAGAGAACTTCAAAAGATTGTGCAAGTGACTAGAGATTTCTTATAAAAAAGGAAAGATAAACCTATAGTCAAGCAAAAATGCAGAGCAACTAGGGCCTGATCCAAAGCCCATTGAAGTCAGTGGCTGATATTGTGCACAATAGGAAACATGTAAATACTCAAGTCTCTAACGTTAACAAGTACAAATTCTATTATATTTCATAGAACATGAATATGAATACTCTTTTTCATTAACCACGCTTAAATGTGTTATGCTTTTGTGTTACATAAACTATTTAGCTAGTCAGCTTTGTTTGCTTTTAAATAATATATTTTCCCACTAGTATTCCCAATTAGGAATATATTATGTTGTAAATATATTATTTGTCACATATTTAAGGCTTTGTAGTTAATTTTACTTTAATTACATATATTATGTAGTGGAATAACAGTACCTGAAATCTCTTCACTGACCATTATTTCCAGTAAAACATATTTGTTTCCATTCCCTGCAATGTAATAGAGGTCTTTTAGCTCACATGACTTACAATTAAAAATGCAAATAGCAAAATGACATTCTCAAATTTGGACAAAGAGGGCCTGATCCAAAGCCCTTTAAAGTCAATGGGAGTCTTGCTGTTGACTCCAATGGGCTTTGGATCAGCCCCGAGTCCTTAAAGCTTAGGCCCACATTGAATATGTAATGGAGGATAGCACAAAAATTAAGTTGTGTGTGTGCAGAGAGAGAGTCATTTGATTTTACTAAGAAAAAAGGAGAAAATATCTATGTAAGACAGGCTGCATTTCTGAATATTTTTTTTAACAAAAATGTAGACATAAAATATCAGAAAAAAATCCTGTATTGTGCTGTTCTGGAAAAACTCTAATAACTTATATGAAACACATACATTTGGAAAAAATATGCGACTTTTGTCATGTTAAATAGGACCTGATCCTGCAGACCCTTATCCGTGTGACTAGCCCCACTGCATCCAATGGGCTATTTGAGTAGAAATGGACTATTTCAGGTTTGCAGAATCAGGCCCATAGGCAATGAGAACATTGCATAGCTAGATAGATCTCATATTCCTACCCCCTTGCTGTAACTTGTACGTAGGGCATTACAGACCTGATATGCTTTGCATTTAACTTTGTTCTATAGCTCACCACCAGTTTGCTTTCCTCAATTTCTTTTTATTATGGATTATTTTTCTGAATCACAGAGAACTATATATTGTAATTTTTTTGTCAGAAAGATGCCTTGTGTTGGTCAATTATGTTAATGAGAGAGAAATCTTCAAATTGGTAACTAATGACCCTTCAAAGTAATACGGATGTTAGCAAAAGACCGTGTTTGATAATTTTCTTGAACCTTAGCAAACAACAGTTAGAGTCCTCTGATTTTAAGCACTGTATCTGTATTAAAAATAACACAATATCATGTAATTCCTTTGTATTTTCTTCTAGCACAAGCGGGAAAAAACACATTCCCTAATATATTTTATGGGTACACTCTCTTTGTAATATTTCCTTTGCAAAGGTCCTGTTCATATTTGTATCTTATTACTTTTCTTATACTGGATTTATTGATAGTTTCTAACAAAAATATGATTTCAGTATATTTACTGAACAAAACTCGATATAACAGCCTCCAATTCAATTTTTTTCATCAGAATGGAGAACAATAAAGAACTTAAAGTCCTCAGTTCAGACACATAGCATCAAAAAACCCTATATTGTTAAATGAAATAACTCAATAACAAGGAAGTGATAGATATTACTTATAGAACAACATTAGCTTTGTTTACTTTATCTGTGTTTCTAATAATCTAGACTATAACTTTGAGAATTACAAATATTCTGCTACTGAAACATGTATAAATACAATCATATTCTGTAAATGGGTAAAAATAATGACCATACACTAAGAAATACTTATTGCCTGTTGTTGCTGTTAATTGTCATGCTATATATTCAGGATGTGATTCCACTGGAAAAGAAATCTTATTACAAAGCTTTTCAATAATATTTTGTTATTGTGTCAGTCTTTTTTGTAAATTAATCAGATTTGTGCTTTTGGATTTTTGCTAAGAGTTTATATTCTGCATTTGTAATGGCTTACTTTTGAAGAACTGTTACAGAGGGGTTTTGTTTTGTTTGTTTTTTTCCATTGACTGTTAGGTAACAGTTTGATTAAATAACTTTGGTTAACAGTAGATTTTTAGTTTAATAGATGGATCTATTCATTATTTACCTGTTTTTATTCTCTCATATATTGTCTAGTGATGATTATAGTTGTTTTAAAGATGATCCTTATTTATGGTATATTGCATCATCCAAAGATATTGTAATGATTTTAGATTTTCCACCTAAATTACAGGGCACTTTCCACTGAAAATGGTAAACAATATTACAAACTAAAAAAACAAAACAAAAAAAGTAATCTGATTTCTGGGAAGAGGGAACCCAGTGAAAGATGTGTGCTTTTATAAGGATGGACAATGGAAAGCAAAATAATAACTCCTAACTTTGATTGTTCAAATATATTCTGCAATACAGAGAGCTGCATGCAAGCTGGAGCAGGCATGGGGCAGGAAGGTTAAGTAGAAGAGAAGGCACAATACTTCAGATTGGCAGTAGACTGCAGCAAGAATAATCTAATCAAAACTAAATTAAATTATCTAGTCCCAGGGCAGACTCCTGGGACTGCTGCACTGAATGCTAGCAGAGCTCCTCCTAGACGTTTTTCCCCAGTCAAACTCATATGATGAATGCAGATGAAATTTGAAATATGAAAATCTGAAATAATTTATGGAAGTTGTCAGAAATTTGGCCTGCTTGTGGTGTAATTTCCTCTGAGACGAGGCAGGCTGGCTCATTGCTGCTAGTCTCAAAGCAGTTGCTGGTCTTCCAGTGGATGGATCAACCCTTTAAAATGCTCTTCCAGACAAATTACAGCTCATTACAGACAGCCTTGCACCATGCCATTATGTCAGAGGAAATCTTTTTTCATTTGCACAAATTTGCTTGGAATTCTCATATTTATTTGAGCATCCATTATCGAATCTGAACATTGAATTATCCACAATTATTTTCTGGGTAGGCGGATGTTTGTGTATATGGAATAGATGGTGACTGTTTAGTTATAAAAATATTATAGTGTTGCTGAAAATCCTACATCTTTTAAACTACTACATTTATGTAAAGAATTGTTATATATAAAGAGGTTATTTCCTGTAGACATTCATTTATAAGAAGTATTTACTTTCTGAGAAGAATCTTATGGAGAACAAGTCACTTTTCAGTGAGTGATTCTCTGTTCTTTGTATTTATCACAATTAGAACTTCTGTCTGTGCATATATAATTTGTGTATAATCTGGCCCTGTATGAGACATCTCTGACTGTTATTTACTTTAAATTACATTTGGTAATGAACCTGCTGTCTCCATTACTGCAGTACTCACATCTTGTACAGCCCCCACCCCTTCTTTGCTACACTTCTATTAATATACCTATTTTAAAAGTAAAAGTAAATGCTAACATGGAGGGGGGGGAGAGAAGGAAATGGTTATTGGCCTGATCCTATAGTCCTTAGTTGATTTCAATAAAGAAATATTTTAAAACTAACATAAAATTGTCTCTATTGATTATGCTTCCAGTAGCCTTGGCAAATATTTACAATGACTTACTTAAATACAGTGTAATATTGTATTGATTTGTTTACTGTTGAAGGGCCTGATTCTGAAAATACTTACACATATGAGTATCTTTGTTCATATGACTAGTCACATTGAAGCTAATGTGGATACTCACATGAGTAATACTGCTTCTGTGCCTTTTTCTAGGATTGAGGCCTTAGATTCAAAGATTAAAAATAAGGTTGTAGGAATGGCCATACTGGATCAGACTAGTTCACCATCTACTCCATTACCCTTTCTGATGGTGGCTGGTACCAGACACTTCAGAGAAAAATGCAACAAACCCTATAGCAGACAATTATAAAATAATTTGCCCATACCTAGCCCCAGTCACTTAGTGGTTGATTTATACTTGAAGTATGAAGGTTTTATCCCTTCTTTAAAATAATGTTGTTTAATCCTGTAACTCATTAGCCATATAAATTTCTAACCTGTTAAAAAACCCACAAAGCTCTTGGCCTCAGTTATATCATGTGGCAATGAGTTCCACGAGCTAATTATGTGTTACATTGAAAATTGATAAAAGGATTTTTTAAATACCTCAATTTTTAAAAATACTTTTATCTATTTTATCTGCCTTTCAGATTCATTGAATGTCTCCTTGTTCTTATATTATGGAAAGGGGTAAACAGGAGCACCCAATTCACCTTCTCATTACCATTCATTTTTTTTATCTACTTCTATCATCTCCCAGTCATTTCTATGTCTTTTTATAAGGAAATCTCTTCAAATCTCTAATTGTTTTTAGAACCTCTTCTATTTTTTACTGTATCCTTGTTCAGATGACATAACCAGACTTGAGCACAACATTTAAGATGAATAAATAGCATTTATTCATACAATGGCATGATAATATTTTCCGTATTATTTCTTATTCCATTCCTTATGCATCCTAACATTTTTTTTTAACCCTTCTGCTTATGCATATTGTGTAGATGTTTTCACAGAGCCCTTCACAGTCATGCCCAATTCTTTTCCTTAGTGGTTTCAGTTTAGTTAGAATCCAGTTCTGTGTCTGAGGAGTTCAAGTGATTCCTTCCAATGTGCATTTCTTTACATTAGTCAGCACTAAATGTCACCTGCCATTGTGCTGCTCATTTACCAAATTTTGTTGGGTCCTCTGAAGTTCCTCATAGTCTTCTCTTGTCTTGATTAACCTAAATAATGTGGTGTCCTCTGTAAATGTTGCCAGCTCATTGTTTGTCTCCTCTTTCAGATAATTTAAAAATACTTTAAACAATACCAATCCTACTACAGAACCGTAGGAGACTTCACTTTTGCCATGAGGAAAATTGACCATTTATTCCTACTTTTGACTTCAGTCCTTTAGCCAGTTTCTAATCCATTGGCAGTACTTTAACTGTCTTCCCATGATTATTAATTTCCTATGAGTTTCTTATGGGAGTCTTTGTCAAGATAATTAACTGAACTGGTTCTTCTTTATCCAGCATTTTATAGACATGTTCAAAGAATTCTAATAGATTAGAAAGGGAGGATTTTTCTTTCCAGAAGCCCTGCTGGTTTGTTTCTGTCATATCATATGCACCTAGGTGTTTTGTATTTGTCTCTTTAATTATTAAACCAGTTTACCTGAAACAAAAGTAAACCTCATTTTTTGCAGTTCTCTGAATCATCCCTAGTGGCTTTTTTAAAGCTATGTACAAAATGTGTTACCTTCCAGACTTCCCGCACTCCGATAACTCCTTAAAATAGCCCTTTTTTCTTGAAAGAGAATAGATTTGAAATACATGTGCAGTGAATTCAGTGATGCTGAGAACAGCAATACCTGTTGTTTTATTGTAATACCTTAAATTGAATTGTGAACCAAGAATAAATAATTTTGCTGCGACCTGAGCTATTTATGTTAAAGATACATAATGCTATTAGTACTTCAAACCCTAGATCCACAAAATCATTAAATTGAGACAGCTGAGAGCTATTTTATATATGTCCTACATTTACATTTTACTCATAATAAATATAAATTGAAATAATTCCCTTTTTAAAAAAGACAGTAGGAAAAGTAATTATATGAGAATCATGAATTGATGCTTATTAGCCTCTCTACATCTTTTTGTGTTATAAGTTTAGAAATTGTAAGTAAAGTCACTTTTTTTTCTTTCATACAATTTACTAGGTTCATCATGATGGAAAAAGCAATCGCAAGAAACAGGTAATTTATTTAAATAGTTACATTGTTTCCTTCATTTAGACAGCAATTGCAGGGCTAGAATAGGTTGTAGCCTCTCAGCTTCCCTTTGCTGCTGGAAACTTTGTAATAGCACTTAAAGAAAGAAAGAAACTGAGTAGGAGATTATTGCTTTCATTGTGCTATTGAATATATGTATTATATAGTCACCCTATAGATTGACACAATTAATTGAATGTGGGACAAGACAAACGTTGTATATGACAGTGGGGTAGTATTGAAAGATGACCCCATATCTAGAAGGCTAAGAGTTATGGATCCATTGATAGCTGTTACTAGCATTTTAAAGCGTGGCTGTTAAATTTTGCCTGCTGGCTTCTGGCTGCTGGCCTGCCTGCCTGGGCAACAGAGCATTTGAATGGAACTGCAGGCAGCTTTGGAACTTTGTTCTTCTTTCATAATAACTGACCACTGACAGGAGGAGCCTCTGAAACAAGCCCCACAGAACACTTACAGCTAATCTTTGTTGCTTATTTCATTGACTGCACTTTTGTTGTTAAAGCTATCTAACTAACTGAGAACCTTTCAAACTGCTGCATATTGTGACACAGCTGAAGAAAAGTGTCCATGTGCATAGAAAATATTGTAAACAAAACTGGGAGTTCCAGTAAAACATTCAGTACACTCTCTATGGAGATAAGATACCCAAGTTTTGACCTTAGTGCATTAAGTTAGCTACCTTAATCCATATGTAGACACCTAGCAACAGTGGTGGCACCACATCTATGAATATCAGGTCACTTTTATTTAGGTAACTAACTTTAGTATCTTATCTGGAAGATGTTGGCCTAGGCTTTCATTTCCTTTTATTTATTTAGTTAGTTAGTTAGTTTAGTTAGTATCTGATTTTTTATATATATATATATATAATGGGTGTAGTGTAGTATTAAGGTTTTATTGTCATGAATATGGGATGACTCCATTACTCACATATAGCAAAGCCAACAGTGAGTTATGCCAGTCATCACAAATAAGAGGCCATTAAATCTTTATACCACAGCACACCTTCATGCATTCCACATACACCATGTATTTCACGGGGAAATTATTTTAGCAATGTTTCTGAGAATTTTTTTTTAAAGCTGTCAGAACTGTTTCCCCCATACCTCTGTCTATGTCAGTACCATGAGTCCATCTGTGCAGGCCTCAAAGGGAGAGAAAAGTTATAACTGCTAAATCTTAGAAAGCTCCCAAAATACCTGAAATTGCTTTTCTGTGTGTAATAAAGTTGCAATGTTAAGATCTGACATGATCTGTCCAGGCTGGGGAAAAAAGCCTTAGACCATTGTAAAGTTACGGATTCGTGGCTGTCTGCAGATAGAGAACAGATTCAGAAAGGTGCTTAAGAATGAATCTCACTAAATATGAGTAGTCCCATTGACTTCACAGGGTTAAAAATGGGCATTGCTGAATGAGGACCATAAAGTGTCATTTCTACCTTAGCTGGTCATGAGATGTTGGTTCTTCAGCAGATCCCTAGTCCAGGACTGAATATTGCTTATTGTGGGTATCAGGACTGTATAATTTCACATTGGGGGATAGTAAGAAGTATTTTTTTTAACTACAGGCTTTTTTGAAGCTACCCAGTTTTGGAATATTAGCTGTAGTCCTGGTAGGGATGGATTGGTGGGCAGAGTGCAGGTTAAACAGCCAAGTGCACAATAAATGGAGTTTCACGTGACTCTGCAGTTTATTACAGTGATATTGGCTACACATACATATATTGGTACAGAAGTTATCTCTATGATTTGAAAGATACCTTGCACACTTATGGGGACCTATAAATAAACATTTTCCTTGTCAATAATGATTATAAATAATGGGTCCACTCTTTCTTTATTCTGGCAAAATCCATGATGAGGATAGGAAACTTGTGTATTCCTCTGTGCAGTTTCCACCATATTACTGTGTCAGGAAGGGGGTGGGCCTCCCAAAATGTCCATTCCCCCACCCCTGAATCCCATGGAACTGGCAGGTGGTTTGGCCACTTAATTTTGTGTATCCTCTGGGATCCATGCAGATAACAGAGATATGTGGAGTCCCTGTGCCTTTGCAGCTTCCTGTGCCCTAGTTGGCCTCTGTGGCAACGCTTTTCCCATGGGAGTTGTGCATGCATAAACTCCTCTGCTGGTCACTGCCCATAATTCCCTGTTATCCCTAACCCTTCCCTTCCCCCTTTGCGTGTGTGAGGGAGACAAACACTTAGCACAGAGAGATGTCAAGTAAGACAATGCAGTTAATTAAGTTATTGAGAGATTCTGCGCAGGACCAGGGTTATAATACAGAAGAAAGCAGCCAAGCTCCTGATATCACCCCCACCCATTTCTTATTTGTGGAGCATCTGTGGAGGATTTTCTGTGGGTGGGAGGGAAGATGTACTGTGGAGCTGGCATCTCCCCCATCCACTTTCATGCCCTTTCCAGCAGGATCCATTAAATATGGGTCTTCTCAGCTTGCAAAAGGTGGAGAGGGGATGATCCGGTGCAATAGTTTTATCCTAACCATGATAGAAGGAAACATGGTTTGGTTGTTAGAGCATTGGACTAGGAGACTTAGGTTCTGATCCCTGCTCTGAGACTCTTACTTACTGTGTGACCTTAACAAGTGAGTGTGTCAGACTGATGGTTAGTTCACAAGTAGCTACTGGTTTGGGGTGCCTGAGTTTGTGAGTACTTTACTGGAGAAATCGTGAGCCAGATTTTCAGACGGTTTCAGCACCTGCAACTCCAACTGAAAATCAGGCCCCAGCTGTCTCAAATTATATACCCCAAAACTATTAGCACCCACTATCAAAATGTTGGCCTTAGCCTTGCTGTGCCTCGTTTTTCCATATCTGTAAAATATGGCTAATAATACTTACCATGCCTACCTCACAGGGTTGTTCTGAAACTTAATTGGCTAATGTTTGCGATGTGCTTTGAGATCCTCAGAAGGAAGGTGTTTTATAAGTGCTAAATAAGATTGCTGAGTTACTATTAAATTATTAATGAAGTATAAAATGCACTGAGATCCTTGGCTCTAGGACACTATGGAAATGCAATGCAATGATGTTATCAATGCTAAAATAAAGAGAATCTAGAGATAAAAGCAGTTAGATCAGACACAGTTCCTTGTAGGAAAAACAATACAGTATTTAAAATGACAACCAACAGTTTAAAAATTTCCCTTTCCAATGGGACGTCTCCTTTCATGTTCATGAAATAAATTGCAATGTACTAATAATTTCATTTAACTCACTGACTTCCTTTGCCTCCTATTTTAAAGCATTTTATTATTACTTTGCTAGATAACAATGCTCAGGAGTGTTCTATTTCTGTTCTGTTCATATTTCCTAATAAAGCTGCTCTATTATTTTTTTCCTAACTTCCTGGGGTGCAGGAAATTGTGCATAGTATACAGTTAAATTATTCTATTAAAGCAAGACTTCTCTTCCCATCATCTGCAAACTATGGGCCCGATTCTGAAAACCTTACTGGTGTGAGTAATCCCCAGGAAGCCTGTAAGGGGCTGCTCATGTGACTAAGTGTTTGAAGGTGGTTCCTGTTAGATCCTGGCCAAATCCTGCTCATTTTACTCATGCATATAGCCCCATTGAAGTTGATGGGGGTTACTTAAGTGAGTAAGGTGGGTCAGATTTAGCCCACTGACTTCAGTGGAAATTTTACCAGAGTAAGGGCTGTGGGATTGGTCCCAAAGTAGATAATTTAAAGACAAAGTGATAGGGGCAAACTGTAGAAATGAATAGCCATCCCTTTCTCAGGAGCTGATATATTGTTTTGTCCAATCCTAAGTCTGTTTAATAAAATATGTACATTAATTATGCATTTTAAACAGTATTGAAGAAAACACATACAGGCATGGATATGTTGCAACAAATATTTCCAAAATTTTCCTTTATTGAGAAATATAAAATGATACAATTACCTTACTTTTGCACAGTGCTTTTCATCCCAAAGGATCCCAGAGCAGGTCTGCTGCTCTTGTCCTTGTGTATTCAAAACAGCATTTCATTGTAAATGGAGTGGTATACATAAGGACTACAAGATAAGTCCCTATATTGGGCAATTTCTAGCCATTGATTTGGCCATATAGCATTTCTGTTCCTATAGAAATCATTTTGCCCATTATTGAAATGCATACTTAGGGCTTAATCTTGCAAATACTACTCAGGATTGTGCTTCAACGGGACTCCTCATGGGAGTAAGCATTATGATCAGCAGGGAGTGTTTATAGATCAGGCTTTAGATACCAAGGGCTGATCTACATACACAAGTTTGGTTTTTTTTAACCAATTTAAGCAAAATTGCCATTGATCATTCTTCATTCAAAATAAGTGTGTCCAAAGTAGGGGTTTGCACTGATTTAACTAAATCAGCTTGTATACTGTGTGTCATCCGAGCATGACCTATGGCACTTCTTTTGGCACTTCTTTTAAACCACCTTAACCCTTCAGTTTTATATTATATCTGAAAGATGCATTTCCAGCAGTACAGTACCCTAGGATCATGCTGGCACATGAGTTCAAAGGGAAGAATGCCACTAACTGATTCACCAACATCACATTACTTCCTATAGCCTCTGGAGTTTGCTTGAAATACTGACCAGGCCTGGCCTCCTTTTAGCTTGGGAGAGCTGATGCGTTCACAGCTCCAGGAGATATAGCTCAAGCTTTCCTGTACAATATGCACCCAAACATTTTGCTCAGCTCCTTAAACGGCTGCATATATTTAAATCTGTCCTCTTGTACTTTCAGCAACAATGATTCTTGTGCGTCTCTCTAGAGAGAGACACCCTTGGGCTGTATGTGTGTATTGTTTTAATTTCAGCATCCTTGTGCCTATGTAATATATGTAGATATGATTTTTAAAGGCATTCTTTTCCTTGCTAAATAACGATCTATTCTAACATGGAGTGGAGACCGTTATTAATCACCAAAATGTTCCCCTGGTAAATTACCAACTGGACCACGCACGTGTTCCAAGGGGAGGGGAAACCCAGCTTTGTCCAGCGCTAAAGATGCTGCGAACGTTCCGTTTGTACTTTGACTTTCTTCAGGCTCCTTTCTCTGTCCCCCTCCGTCTCAGCCAGTTCCCTGGAGCGAGTGCCCTAGTCCCATGCTGTGTTCTCAGGCAGCTGGATCTCAGCCCTCCCTCCACTGGAGAGGGGGTGGTGGTGGTGGTGTGTGTGTGTGTCAGATACGTCCCCTTTCACCCTCCTCACTTCCTCTCCAGCGCTCTCCTGCTTCAGGCGGCTGGTGGCTCAGTGCACAAACTGATTAGGTAACAACAGAGCACCTTCCCTCCCTGTTTTCTCTCAATGCGTTTGGGCCACGGCTTTTGAAGGAGCCCAGCCCTGCCACTATCCAGCCATTATGACGGGATGTATAGGGCTTTATCCGGAAAAAGCTCAGCCTTGCCCCTGGCTTCATCAATCATTTAGACCAGTTCAAATCCCCTTCATAGTGTTCCGCCTCATTAAACCCATCCAGGGGCACTGAAGAGAGGCTGTATAGCTCCAGAATGCCTGTACACTCCTTCTCACTAGCTGATATTGCCGAGATGAAAAAGGCCGCAAAAACATTAAGGAAAAGAATCCCGTAAAAGGAATTGCGCTGCTATATCGGCTGACTATATCGAAGGCCGCGAACCTTCCCAAGGTTTTCCTATGATTACAGCTGGGGGAGTGAATTGAGGACTGCTTCACACAATCCGCTGGAGCTTAATTCTGTAAAATCCTCCAAGGGCTCAGGGACTCTTCCTAGAAAAAGCTAGGTTCTGAGAATGAGTGTTGTGTCTTCATCTTAAGGCGTGGGTTAACAAACAAGCGCATTTTGCTGCCATTATCAGGGGATCTGAAAATTGGAACTACCCTTTCCCTTTCATTTTACCAGCTGCACACATTTTCCTTGCTTTTGTAATACACTGTGTCACGGTATCAATGGACCGAGGGTGTTTTCCTTAAATTGACAATGTAGATGAGCTCTGACTCCTAAAATTACAGTTTAAAAAAGAGAGAAGGGTTCAAAATGCTGAATATATATTTAAACAAATCTGATTTATATATATGTATGATCTGTATTCTTAAATTACAGATTCTTCCGGGGCAACATTTAACTTCTTTACATCTGTTTGACAAGTAAAGGGAATATGTGAACACATACATTAGAGAGAGAGATTAATGTACCTGGTCCATTTTAAAAAATGTATTATTTCGAGCATTTAGCAAGAAAAACACAATAACTCCGTGCCGATAAATTAATTTTTGCAATAAAATTTTCTGATATGACGGTTGCATCAACTCGAAAACTATTTTTTAACATGTAAGTTCAGCCTGCTATTAGAATAGTAGTGAATTAACTAAACCTAAATGCCACCGAATCCACAAAATACATTGGAAACGTAGAAGTCAGTTACACAGTTGTAGAAATCCTAAAAAAATACTTTTAATAAGCCTGATCAAACCCAATCAAGTCGTTCTGCTTATAATGTGGGCGGGGAACGCAGTCATTCTCCTAAATGAGGCAATTTAATTCTCAAATGTTGACATTTACATTTAAAACAAAGAGGCGTGAGGTACATTAGCACCGATCCCCTTTGATATGAATAATAAAAATGGCATTATTACAAAAAGAGAAAGTGTTAAATGTCAGGAACCTGGGTAGGATTTTAAAAGGCAATGCACTGAATCCAAGTCTGTACTTTAACTTTTTTAATAACGATTTTTCTGTGCTGTAAACTTGCACCGAATCCTGGAGGAATTGCTAAATCAGATTAAGGTTATATTTTGCAACAGACTGGATGGAGCAATAAAGGAGAGAGCGCGGAAATGGGACTTCACCCATCAATTAGATCTCTATTAGCAGCCGATGCAGGCTTCACCACAGGAAATGTCACATCCCGGCATAAGCAGCCCCTTTCACTTTCTCCTGAAATTAAACAATTCTTCATGCTCGCAGATTCAGCGCAAACAACCCTTTTGTTTATTCGAGTGCGTGCGTGTGTTTTAACAGCACCTGCTTGCTCACCAAAATAATAAACGAAGAAGCGCATGAGATCACAGTGTGAACAGGTCGCTTGAGACACCTGCGCAGCACACCCGTCAGCACAGCACTGAAGACAAGGGTTTGGCGTTATTAATATGAAAAGGGGTTATTATAGTCATAAACTGGCTTCGGTTAAACGCGATTACCAACACAATGGACAATATTTTGAATAGCACTTCGGCTCATCTGCCTCCATAGATCATATCTGCCAAAGCCCAACCGGTTTGCTGGCTCGGATGGTTGTGTGTCACGAACATGGCAGGGCGGGGGAGGGATGTTAAAAGGTTCAGCAAAATATAAGAAAGTCAGCGGCTGGATTAATTTATTTCATTTATTCGGAGGTTATTTCAGCGGCGTCTTCGCCAGTGTGGACGGTAAATAAAGAAGCCCGTATACGTGTGTGATCCTTAAATATAACCGCAGCAGCGCAATCGGCCTGGTACATATTAAGGAAATAAATCACAGTGTCACTTCCTGACACGGTCGCTATGGGATTACCAGGACGGCACCTTTCTTAGCCCTCCGTGGGCCTGGGAGCCGGCACCTTGCTCTCGGTGGCAGGGCAGGGTGGTTCTGGTGTCTGTGTTTGCAGAGGAGCGAATGCAAGGCCCTTGGTGGCGTGTGTGCTGCACACACAGGAGCGCTCGGGCTCTGCCGCCGGGTTCCTCCCTTGGAACCAAAGGTTCCATCAGCCGGGAGTGAGGCGGGGGCGACACGGGCCTTTGGCGCTAACTCGCTGCCCCTCCCCCTCCCCCAACAGAACTTTCTGCATTTGCCCAGGAGCGAGAAAGGTGCAACCTCCAGGGAATGCGCAAGCAGGGGCCGTGGCGGGCGGGATAAAGGGAGCTCTGTTGCTCTCCTCCTTGTTCTTGCGGCTGCTCCATTCAGGCTCCGAATTCAAATGGCTCTTTACAGCCCAGCCCAGCTGAACGTGGCTCAATGCCTGAAAGCTGCCGGGCTGCCTCCGCGGACATGCTCTGCGCCGCCTGATATGATAATTGTCATAATGCGCTTTTATGTAGCGCCAGCCTCCTCCGGTGAGGAGCCCGCAGCGCGGCTGAAAGAGGCTTTGAGAGACCGGGGAGCGAGGCTGCTGAGAGCGGCGAGCCCCCCGCCGGAGTGAGTGGCACTGAGTGCCCCGGCCAGGGCGCGTCTCCCGCCGTAGCCCCTTGTCTCCGCGCCCTTCCCCTGCGCCTGATTAACATGCACAGGCAGTACGGAGCTTGTCCTACAGCCACCGCGGCGCTCCGGCTGGCCGGCTCCAGCCCTCTGCACTCCGGATCTGGCCAAGGCCCGGGCCCGGGCCTGAGGCTACAGGCTCCGCCAGAGTCTCCAAATTTGCACGCGCAGAGCAAAGGCTCGTTCCCAGAACGACTTTCCCCAGCCCCGAGTGGCTTGTCCCCGCGCACAGCCAAACACACCCAGCTCGCGGCTGCACTTTGGCTGGCTGAGACGGACCAGGCCCTTTGGGTACTTTCACCTCCCGCCAGCGAGAGGAGAGCGTGAAGGCTTGAGCAGTGACTCTAGCCCGCGCACGCCCGTGTGACTTGTTAGGACTATGAATCCCTCATAGGGCAGTATGACGGATCCATAGTAGCAGAGCAATGCCGATTATGGATGCACGTTGACACAACACGGATACATTTATCCGCTCATACTTCCGCGTTTGAAAGACCAGGGATTAGGCAGATATTGGACAGTGTGTACGAGCCCACGGGATCGTAACGCCAGGCTCGCGAATACGTTCCAGATACATATTTACAGGATAGTCGGTAATGATTTGCACTTACATTGGGGTGAATTATTTACATTTTTAAAAGACTCGGATAGGTTGGGAAGCTCATAAATATTTACACGATCAGGTAAAGAATCAGCATTTTAATAAGGCGCCTTTTAAAAAATTAAGATGATGGTTCTAATAGCTCAGAAAGCCCATTTTAAAAAATGGATATTGTTTTTTTCTTTAAAAGCACAGCAGCAAAAGAAATACAACCACAGCAATACCTAAACACCTTCGTGTAGAATAGCAGGTATATAACCTACTACTGTGATGTTAAATAATACAGATTTTCTTCCTAAAATGCTAGAGAGATATTTTCATAACGCCCATTAATGTTGGTAGGGAATTATTTGCGCGTAGCACAGGATGAAAAAATAGATATTGTAAAATATATGGATTTTTAAAACCCTAACTAGGTATTTTTGCTAGGAAACAATTTTTGCGTTTAAAAATGCCCTTAAATTTTTGTCAAACAGATGGAAAGAGCCCAAGGAAAACAAAGCGCGACAATGCGCCAATCCAAACACTCAGATAAATTCAAAGCTAAAGATGAAAATTGAATTTGACACGTTGACTCTCAGAGACATACCCAGAGCCAAACTCTCCCCTTGGATGCATGTGCTCAGCTCCCATTGACTTCTGTGGAAGCTACGCACATATCCCCGGGCAGAATCAGGTTCCTGGGTTTGTCTAGGTATATTGGGGGGTCTTTTCACCCAACGGACCAGATTCTAGCCTTTGATTTTCTCTGCTTTTTCTTGCATATACCAGTTGTTTTTGAGTTAATGGGAAATCAGCAACTCGGTTGGAGACTAGAATCTGATGCAACTATTATGTGTTTATATTACAGTGAAGTCCAAAGGCCCGAGACAGGAGCACTGTAGGAGACGCTGAACAAACACATAGGACACAATCTCTGCCTCAGGAATTCACACTCTATGTTAATCACCAGATAATTAAACGCTACAAAATGACTCTGGGTAGAGAGTCAAAGGAGCGTTCTATGTATCTGTTTACATGAAGGCCTTTATAGTTTGATCATAACTAGAGGACACCATAGAAAACAAGTTACCATTGCAAACTACCTATAACAAAATATCTTCACGCGAGACCTTTTGCAGAACAAGGTCTAGAAGCTGCAATTTGTTTCTCGTGTCCCCCGCTCTCCCGATTTATAAATACAAGTTGGCAATGCTTTTGCAATGGCACCCAATAATAATATTCTAAAATCTGTATTTTCTTCCCCATTTTTGGTCGGACTATGTCGGATTTATGAATGAAATGGCAGCTATATGCACCTCCCTCAGAGCTCATCCATGTCTTTGAAAAGCAGTCAGGGCGGTCTCCTTTCACTCAGGTGATTTGGGGGTTTGTAAAGGAGGGGAGTATTAATTTTTACATGTCACATTGGTGACCCATAAATCCAGCAGCTTCACCGTTACCTCTTGCCTTCTACATTAAAGGGGCTTAGTGGTGAAATATTTGTTAGAGGATTCACACTTGCAAAGAATAAGTAATTCGGGGGTGGCGGGGGTAGTAATACTTGTGTTCAAGTATTTATTTCGGTGACTATCTCTGGCCTTTCTAATGCCTCCGAGCGCTCTCTCTGAGGCCAAAATAACGTGAGACTAGCCATCTCCTTGTATTTCATTTCTGGAGGAGACCAGATCCCAGACCAAGCCTGTGGCAAAACTCCCATTGCCTTCAGCTGCCTGAGTAGAGACTGTAGGTTCAGGGTTTTCCCATTTTGTTTTGGTTGCACATTGCTCAGAGTTCCTGTGTCAAGTGTGTGTGTGTGAGAGGGAGAGCCCAGGAAACACAAACACAAATATAAACACTGAGATATTTGGGTTTATTCAGGTCCATTCAAATCTCTAACACGGCTTTCCTGCTCAGAGAGGCAGAGGAGCCAGTGTATACCCCCCCCCAAAAAAATATGGCTGTGATTTTACTTGTGTGTTTAAGGAAAAGAAAGCGAACAGGGAGCGGTAACACATTCAATAGGGCCAACGAGAGGCCTGATCTTGCTCACTTGAAAGTCAACAGCAAAATTCCCATTTACTTTAAGGAAATCAGTGTCCCCGGCAAAGTGTGTACACGTGAATGATCTAGCCTGTTCTGTATATGGATTACATATTCCAAGGGTGTTTGCTTGAATGCTGTAGTAGTTAGAATAAACCCAGCTGCCTTTATTATTTCCCCAGTTGGCACATACATGTACATAGACCGTCATATGTACGTGTGTATCTGGGACACCACACAATACTTTGTTACCCAGTCTGTCTGTCCTGCAGTGCAAAGCTTCCTCTGATTTTAGTGGGAGCTTTTATTTGGCCCTTACCAGAAATAGCTGCCTGGTTTTGTAAAGTGGCACATGATTTTCAAACAGATAGCTTTCTTGTTCCTACATCAATGGCAATTTGAAACGTGATAATACAATATTTTAATATCCAGTTGCAAAAAATGAAGATAAAATATTTCTTAACTTGGGGGGGGGGGGGATCATTTTTGTCATGGTCAGATGGAATTTTACCAAACTTTCCCAAAAGATTCGCCTTAGAGATGAGAATAAATGGAGATACCTTGCCACACCAGGATTAGTTTATTACTCAATTTAAGAGGGGTGTGGGGATGGGTGCGGGCGGCGTATAAAGACGTGATGTCCATGAAACCCTAGTGTGTGAAAAATCTGCTTAGCCTCTTGGCAAATGCCAACCACTGGTGAATGGAATGGAGCATTTCATTTTAAATTTCATACAGCAGTGCCTTTAAAATATATCCCTGGAAAACAAAACATTATTTTCCTATTACTGAAAAGGGGCCCATAATATAACCACCCCATTGTCTTGGATTTATCGAGATAGTGAGATAGCAGAAAATCTCTGATTTTTTAACAAAAGTCTGGGTGATTTGGGGAGTAGAGTTTGAAAATAAGTGAAAGACCCGCTGTGAGGACCCAGGATAGCATTAACACTGGCATTTCTGGAGAAACGTTTTCAGGGTTGTTTTAATAGGAACCCTGCCTCAGCTCATGTTACAAAATGTAATTAATAGTAAAAGCAGCTTTCACCAGATGCATGAGAGGAAGCTGTACATTGCAGGTCAGAGGCTGCATTATCCATTAACTGAGTGTTTAGCACTTAGTAGTGTTGTGGTGTTCAAGGCTAGCGAGAAAAAGCTTGAGGGAAAAAATCTCTCTCCCTCTCTCTTATGTATATTGTATATGACAGAGCTGGTGGAAGAAACAAGTGATTTTCAGAGATCTACCTTCATAATAATTAACCAGTAAGAGAAGTCACTATCCTGCATCGTTCTGAACCAATAAAAGTACATACGTTTTTTTTCCAGGTCATATTGGAATAATCCTTCAGTCCTTGCTCCTACAAAACTCTCATTGACTTAAATAGGAGTCTTGGCTGCTGGAATAGGTCAATTTTATGCTATATCTATATTAGATTGCACTTTATTTATGTTTATAAGATGTGTTTCTTATAGCTTTTAGTGCACAAGAGCAGTTAACAGAAAATCACCGAGTTATAAGAATTAAAGCTGAAAAAGACTCATTACTCCTCCCCTCCGCCAGCAGGAGTATTCCCTTTGTTTCCTAGTTGTAGGGGGAAAGTGTGTATATATAACTAGTATATAACTAGCTAAGTACAGAGGTTAGGTGGATGGAATCATAGGATTGGAAGGGACCTCCAGAGGTCATCTAGTCCAGTCCCCTGCACTCATGGCAGGACTAAGTAGAGACCATCCCTGACAGGTATTTGTCTAACCTGCTCTTAAAAGTCTCCAATGATGGAGATTCCACAACCTCCCTAGGCAATTTATTCCAGTGCTTAACCACCTTGACCGTTCGGAAGTTTTTCCTAATGTCTGACCCAAACCGCCCTTGCTGCAATTGAAGCCCATTGCTTCTTGTCCTATCCTCGGAGGTTAAGGAGAACAATTTACTTCCCTCCTCCTTGTAACAACCTTTTATGTACTTGAAATCTGTTATCATGTCCCCTCTCAGTCTTCTCTTCTCCAGACTAAACAAACCCATTTTCTTTCAATCTTCCCTCATAGGTCATGTTTTCTAGACCTTAAATCATTCCTGTTGCTCTTCTCTGGAATGCTCAAAAGAATCCACTGCTTAGCTGAATGTATTTGATCAACTCAGGTAATATAGATTGCTCCTCTATATAGGACCTGAGACTGGGAGTCAAGAGGCATGGATTCCATTCCCCGCTCTGCCACTGACTTCCTTTCTAACCTTGGAAGCGTTACTTAACCATTCCGTGTTTCCGTCCGTAGAATGAGATTAATTATACTTAACTTCCTTCGTAAAGCACCTTAAGATCCATGGCTCTATGCGAGGGCTATTTTATTACTATAAGTATTAAAGATGTTTATGCATATTAATATACATCGCATAACTATGTAATGGCACATGTCTGTACACAATGCACACCTGTGTTTACTAAACGGCAAATTGGACTGCACCAGTCATACTACATTCCCATGCAAGATGTTTCCCTCCAGAAATGTTCAGGCCAGGAATCTGGCGAAACATAATGTCCGAAAACGTGTTAAAACCAAACAGCAGTTTGGGGCAGCAGAGTCAAGAGTAGAAAGAGAATACGGGCTAAACAGAGCATGAGCCATGTGGCAGGCAGCATCTCAGCTAGGATTAAAATAATTTGTTTTACTGTGAGAAAAAAGAATGGAAACTGTTTTTTTTTTTCATTCATAGATCACTTTCAGATAAGATTTCAAGCAGCCCCCCTCTTCCCCCCCCCCCCCCCCAGGGTCTGAGGCAGACTGGTAAGACCCGTTGAGGCTTCTTTATCTGCTTTGATTTCTTTTAGGGCGTCTCTTCATTCGCCTTATTCAAAAGGCCCTTCGTCAAGTTCAAGAATACACTCTGAGCAAGTCCAACAGGTTTGTGTGAAGCCCAACTTGGACCACATGTATCGAAAGTAGCACACGGCAAATCACCAACAGAACACAGTTAAGCTTGATATGGGCTACTACCATCTGCTTAGTTTTAGGATAAGAAGAAATAATCTATTGATTTTGTCTCTAAAAAAAACAAACCTTTTCTGTTCTTTGGGGAAAACAAGCAAACAAACACATACCACTTGGTAACTCAGTGGGGAAAAAGGTCAAGTTACTATTGACAAGTATGTAAAGACATCTTCTAAACCATGGGAAAACATGTATAAATTGTTTCGACTCACTGCATTCAAAACCAAGGAAGTGAATTACAAAACTGCACTTCTTGCATTGTTGGGCTGAATGGATATCTATTTATCATCTCATAAGACAGCCGAATGATCTTTATCTGCTTTGCCCACTTTCTGACCCAAATTCAGGGTTTTTATGGAAAATTGCAGTCAGTTTGATTGATGAAATCCAAAGATGTCTAAAATGGCACCAAAGATCTCCAACTGTGCAGACTCCAACCGAGGGCTTCAATGTTGGCATTGTTCCTGCAAAAAAAGTTGAGAAAACGAGCAAAAGTTAGGGAATTTCTGTTTAAAAACTTCAAATTTCAATGAAGATCCCAAACCTATTATCCCTATTCACAGGGCGAACTGTGTGAACATAAAAGTATTTCCCACACATTGCAATAAAAACAACCACTTTAATTTTAAACCATGTCATAAACCTCCTTTGTAAAAAGCTGAATAACTCTCTATGACAAAATAGCAGGTCGCGTTTAGAAATAAAATATTTAAATCGGGTGAAGAAGAATTGTGCAAGTTAAAGGGGTTTAAAGGAGCAAAAGAAAAGATCTGCGGCGCTATAGCTCTGAAATGAAATACGTCGGACTCCTAATCGCAATTCCGTTTTAAAACTAAAACATGACTTAAATGTAATGGTCTACGTTTTAAAGCAGACAGTTCCTTATAGAAAGCTGCGCCCTAAACAGGCTTGAAGCGCATTCTCCACAAAATACCCCTTTCTCATAGGAGCATTGTAAAATTATGCCTGTTATAATTTAGTTGGTAATACATTTAACTCCAGGCTGCAAACTTCCTATATAAATGAGAGCTCAGTGCCTCTTGGATCACACTAAAACCAAAGGGAAGCAGCTACACTCCTTGTTGTTTTTGTAGCTACAGACTAACACGGCTACCCCCTGATACTTGAGCTACAGTGCAGAATCCCAGTGTTGTTCAGTGACAGATTTGTTCGTCTGTGGCTCCCCTGTCCTGTTTAGGGCTCTGCATTATTGTGGAATATTGTCACCTGCCTAATTGTTCTAAATGGCCACCTCCTATTATTAATAATAGCTGGAACGTGGCTCCTAGACATGTTACCAAGGCTGGGAAGCTGATGAATGAAACCCCTACTAGGGCAAAATCTTGGTAGCTGTCTTCTGTCCTATTACCCAAGGGGGCCGACTATAAATCTTCCTTCATTTTAACCACGTTTACCCTCATACTCCTCCAGGCTAGGGATGCTGTGTTAAGATTGCACTGATGTGCCAATGCTTTGGACCAGCTGCTCCTAAATACAGACAAGTCCTTGTCAATTAAGCCATTGAGGAGCAGGTCCTTGGAGCCCTGGGGCATTTTAGCAGCCAGCAGTGTGCAGCCCCAACAATTAGTATCCATTTTGAAGGGACCTCCAGGGCACAAATGCACAGGCAGGGAAGAATCAAAACACCAGGCAACTTCAATTCTGGAAATTGGTCACATAATGATACTGAACAGACCGGCCACAAGAAGTGAGCCAATCTTTCTTGGGAAGGACATTTATTCCTTTACATATTCTCTCCATCCGCCAAGTTGTATGGCCGAGGCATGAAGCAAAGTGTTGAATTAGGAGAGATAAATGAACACATTCATTTGCCTGTGTGAGCTGGTTTCCTTTGCGGTTCTCCTTTGTAACTCAGTGTCACCTCAAGCAGCTGGTGGCATGCAATGCTCCCATGAGCCTGGCCTTTGGCCCAGGAGGAGCTGGACAAGGCAACCCGCTCCAAGGAGAAGAGCTGCGATGTCTCAGGTCAGAAAGGCCAAGCTGCCTGTAGGACAGGCAGAGCATTAGCAGTTCAGCTAAACAAAACCCGAAAGGGATTAGGAAGCCTAGGGGATCATTAGGGAAGGTGTTTGTTTAAGTAATTAGGAAGTTGGTAGCTAGGGGAAAAAAGGCTTGTTATACAAGGCACCTCATCAGAATAGCAAGGTTGGAAATGCAGAGAATATCACAGCACAAGACTATGTGACCCTACCAAGTTCAACAACAGAGCAAACAGCACATGCCATTAGGGACAACAGTCAACCGGGAGGTAACAAAGAGGGGAGGGCACTGGAAAAATGTTTCAGTATTAAATATGGAAAAGTATGGGGATAGGGGCCGAGGGTCAATAAAAGTCAACAAGAGAGCGGCCTTAATGAGAGAAAGAATTTAATATCAAAAATACATAAATCTGCGTGGGAGGGCAGCCTCAGAATAGACAGAAAAGAAGTCCGGGTTGGAGTCAACATTCACTTGGTAATAGCGCCATAATAGCTAGGGCCAGGTTGTTAACATTTAACACAAAAGTTAACAGGAGAATAAAAGAATAAAGGGGAGCTCCTTTAATTGTAGATTCGCGGAAAGATTTCCATATGCCACGTTAAATGGATAACACCAGATCCGCTTTACAAGGACTCGGAGGGGACTTTTCAGGGGAAGCCTCTTTTCTTCCTTACCATTCACTCTTGGTGCCCCTCCCCACCTTCCCTTCCTATAGTTAGGCGCCGAGTTTCCCAAAGGACAGAAACAAAGATCTTGTTTCAACAAACGTTGTGTGAGAAGCCTGAACTCCATTCCCGTATTTTAGTAGGCAAAGGAATAGGGCTAAAATAGCCAAATCATGGGATCAGCAATTGTAGCTAAGAGGCTACAAAATGGAAACTGATTACAACATTCTTACTGAATGAAAAATGCAGTGTTTCTTTAGTTGGTGTTGCAACAGCTCAAAATAGTGACGCACTAGTTTCCCATTACAATTCTGTTTTCAAGGGCTTCTTCTGGTGTGTTTGGGTATGCTATTTGTTCGTTTACACATTTAAAAAATAAATACTATCTACAGAGATACAGGTAGATGTTTGTGTGTATTTCAGCATTTCAGTCATTCAATATTTTTCACTTGACAATGAAATGCTGTAAGTAGTTGGTCTATAGTGTGGACAAACTATTTGTTTACCTTTTTCCTTTGGAAAATTATTTAATTTCACATTTGACTACTGAGCACGGGCAGTAAACGGTTGTGCTGTTGAAGCCATTGTACCATACTGTTGTCACTCAGATAACAGCATTCAGATGTGTTACGAGATATTGGGTTAAGGTCTCCAAACTCGCTCTGGTTAAACTCCATGCTTTCAGAAAGGACACGAACAAAGGTGTCTATGAGAGACGTGCTTTTTACAGTGTAGTGTGAAGGTCCCACTCGCTTCTCCATTGTGAGGCCTGCAGGTCTTCTTCCATAGCTGTTATATTGCATCAAGTTAATAAAATGAAATGTGAGAAACGGTTCTGTATCTGCTTACACGTATATAATTGTGTAGAGCCGCATCTGATCTACATTGATCTCAAATCCTCCTCCTACAGGGACTCTTCAAATCGAACAAATACTCCAGTGAGGTTGAGGAAGTGGTGAAGTTGTCTATCTGCTGTTCCAGATGTAGGTCTCTCAAGAGGAGCCGCACCCTGCAGCCCTTATTCCATCTGGGCCATATCTTTAGGGCCTTATTCACAAATACCTTCCGGGCCGTTCCAGGGAAGACTGCAGATTTGTCATTCACTGGGACAGTAGCTTGAGTAGGGACTGTAGAAACGGACTCGCACGGGGTGATGGGCTTGATTCAAAGCCCACTGAAGTGAATGAAAAATCGCTCCTTGTCTTTGGTGGGCTTTGGACCAGTCGCTATATCCCTTATGTGCAACTAAACCCCCGGGGGTGAGTAGAAGCTATGTCTTCAGGCCGAATTTTAGGTGAGCTCTCAGAACACTTATGTGGCCTTCAGCAGCGTAGCGTCTGAGCGCCCGGTTTGTTGTATTTGGAGACGTGAGTGTGCAGGAGTGGAATCGTCTATAAACTCCATGTCAGTCTGCTTATCCCATCTGCTCTGAGGCCCTTCTTCTGCAATCCTGTTTAAAAGCGTGGACGTTGGGATGCTTTAAATCAAGGCTCACATTTTAAATATTCGGCCCGTGCTTTGGCCTTTCGCAGAGTAGCCGGTGGGTTCATGCCATGCGAAAGGGAAGCGAGAGGAGGACAGAATTAGGAAAGTGGTGGTGGCGGTTAAAAAATTAACCCAGGAGAAATCGAAGCTCCCCGTCCGCTTGGGCACGGATGAAATAAAGAGCCTGTACCACAATCTTTGGGCAGAACTGGCCTGGGAAGTAGCTCGAAATTTATTTATATTTTAATAGCTTAAAAACCTGTCTCCTGGCTCAATACAGCAGTGTTTTCGCACTAGTTCAGGAGGTCACGCAGGCGTAGCCACAGCATGGGAGTTATTTATGTCAAGTCGGGTTATTGTAAACTAAATCCAGCAAATTGCAGATAAGCTCATCAGGGCCGCCAGTGGGCCAGTGCGCCGAGGTCAGTCTGTCCATCCGCTTGGAGACAGTAATTGTCCCAGGTCTGACACCGCGTCGGGGGCTCGCAGCAGCTCCATCCATCTCCATCCAGTTAGCGCCGTGCTCCCAACAGGGCGCGGACTGAATTGGCTTTACGTCCTGGAGCTAAGGCTTTGCTCGGCCCTGCCATTCATGGCCGGGGTAACTGCCCAGTCTGCTTTTGCTTTGCGGAGACAGCAGAATTCAGAGACACAGTTGGCCCTTGTACAGGGACAAATGGGAGAATTTGCTGTTTTAAAAAAGCCTTTGACGTGCAAGTGCTTCAGGTTCCCCCGACAGCACCCCCCAAAAAAGAGGGGGGAGAGAGAGAAATCCTTATTGAAAAATCATTTTACCAAAGGAAGCTCTAGCACTAAAATTACGTTTTCCTAGATTAATTCCTTTTATTTTACTAAATAATGATTTACACAGGCAGTTTCCCCTCCCCAGCAGTTTTACTTTTAGAGCATAATCCCCCCCCTTTCGGTTTTTCCTTGTTAGTCTCCGATCTGTCTCCCCCTGAACCCAACTCTATAATTCCCCATAAACCCTTATTATTAGGGAAATTCTTCCTTTCTGACAATTTAATAGTCTAAAGTAATCAGCTGCGTGACATCGCCCATCCATCTTCTCAAAAGAGAAAACAAAGGGGATGTTTTTTTCTCCGGGCCTCTCCAAATCCTTTTCTATTTTGAGAAGGGCTCCCCACAATGGGATCCTTATGAACCATAATGGTTATGTTTATGAAGCCAGCGATACCAGTGTATGAAGACAATTTTATGCCTAATTAGAAAATGATGTAACCAAGAGGGACACAAAGAGGAGTTGTTTCCCATTGCTAGGTCCCGGGCCATCACTCCTGGGCTAATGTATCGCCTCTGATGTGCCTTACGTCCACTATTTTTCTAACATCCCGTCCATTAGCTCCTCAGACTGTTTAGGGTGTTGTGGACAGTTAGTAAAACGGCTCAATTTAGCGGTGGATTAAAGCAATTTTGAAACACGTTCTAAAGGGAATCGCAGGGAAAGGAGAGGAAGAGGCCCTCCCCGCTTCTATCCAAGGGGACCTCACCTCTGTGGAGACTCCAATAACTTCAGCCCCAGCCCTGCTCGATTAAGGGATAATTTTTAATATATATGCAATAAATGTTCACTTTGTTAGACTGAATGACAGACAATAATATCGGCAAATCTTCATCTCCATCCATTACCGGCAAATGAGCCGCACAAAGGACATATTTGCTTTTGATTAATTTATTTGCAGACGCTGTTTGATAAAGCAATAACTATTTGGTTAAACTTGACATTTGGTCTTCGGGGGGTTATCTGACAAATCCCCCTCGTTCTGGGGAGATAATAAAGCTGTTTAAATTGGATTAATTATTAATTGGTTGCAATTAATTTCCTCTCTTTCTCCGCGATGACAAACAATGAGTATCACTCCTTTCCAAACAAAAGACTGCCCTAGGAGCTCCTCGTCCATTACAATCTTTTCAGTTATTCTGTAGTTAAAGTTTAGATCGAAGTAAGGCGATCTATCTATCTATCTATCTATCTAATCTACCCACTCCCACATAAGTAGTCTCCAAGAATCTCTGCTCTTCCCTTATAAAGGCGATACAAATGTTTATATGGCGTCGTTTATGTGCCAGATAAACATATTGCCTCCCGTCTTTTCAAGACACAATTGGACAAGATTTTAACTTGGAGGACAGGCACCTTTCTATTCCTCCCAGCGGTTATCAGGAAGAAACCAGCTTCACGGAGCTCTGGGGAAACTTCTCCCCCACTCCCACCCCTCCAAGTCCTTCCTTGCTCAGTGAGTGTGACTGAAAGTTCCCTGGTCGAATGAAGCAGGGCAGGAGTTTGGGGCATGCTCCGGCCCAGCCGCGAGCCCCCAGTCTCTCTATGTGACTGCACTGGGTGGAACCAAGCACCTTACTAAAGAAAGCGGTATTGTGTAGTGATGGAAACACCAGGTTCGAGCCCTTTCTCCTCGTTTGTGGCCCTCTTCTTCAGATCCTTTGTCCTGCTGCTCGGGGAGCCCAGAGATGGGAATGTGACATAAACCTAGAGGTGCTGCCGCGAGGCTCCTAGCAGAGGTCCAGGGGGGGAGAATTTAGCTGAAGACAAAACTCCCAATTCAACTCCAGTGATGAATTGCTTTGGAGAAGGGAAGAGGGAGAAAGTTTCTCTCTCTCTCTCTCTCTCTCTGTCTTTTCCCCTGATGAATGGGCCTGGAGGATGGATGGTCCAGAGTGTGTTATATCTTCATCAAACTGTGAAACCCCTCCCTTTACTAATAATCTGTCACAACTTTACAGAACACACACTGAGACCAAAGGGAAGTCTCTGCCCTGGAGCCTTGTCAAGAAGGGCTTTATCCGGGCAGGAGGCTATGGAAAGGACGGGGGAGGGGGACGAGCCAAACCAAAGGCTGCCGCTGTGTCAAACTTTCCCGATCGCTCGGGACTTCAGCCCCCTAGGGAAGAGAAGCTTTAAACAGAGAGATCCTGCGCCCACTTAAATCATTGCGAGTAGAAGCAGGATCGGGATTGTAGGCTCGGCATAGAGTTAACCCCCTTAGCCATTCTTTGATCTTTAATCTATTAGTTTGTTCTGGCTTCAAAAGCAGGAAAGTCACTGGGTTTGCGTAGCAATGTTGAATCCGTATAATTCCATGCCAATTAGCCTTCGAATATGTGTCACACATTGCGCGCAGAATTATTCCCACTCTGTAGAAGGAAGGCGCCTGGCTATGAGCTGGGAATGTGTCTGTTGTGTATCATTTCAAAGGCTGCACAAAGAGATGTCTAAAAATATCCAATTCAAGGAACAAAATCACCCGAGAAAATCTTTGCTTCGTAAGGAATGTTTTGTTCTTTGGAGGGGGGGGGGGGGAGGGAGAACACGGAATGACATGCGTTACCCCTGTGCAAAAGGGAAGCGCATGACTAGGAGCAGCATGTGCACTCTCTTTCGTTTTAAATAATATTTTAAATCAGTTTTAAATTACGATCGAATTAGATGTATCTTCCTTCCATCTCTATAACCACACTCACACACACACCTGGTGTAGACAGAAATTCGAGCAGATGTAAGGGAAGCGCATTTGTTGTATATACTCTTTACAACTTCAGGACTTATTTGTTTAAAAATAATAAGTCAATATGAAATGCTGTGAGTATATAGATACAGGTTATATTTCAGGACTTGGTTTTTTTAATGGATCACTATGGAATACTTGAAACATACGATTTTCATAGTGATCCATTTAAAAACCCAAATCCTGAAATATAACCTATCTCTATAGCCAGAGATTAGCTAAATCGATGGTTGGATCTATGTACCCAGAGAGAGGGTGTTTGTCCCATATTACTTTAGTTTTATACCTAATAATCGCCGCTCTATCCCGGGAATAGTGTAAGGCACAAAACTGACGCGATGAAAGACATTAGTCTAATGAGGTTTGTCTTGTGGAAGCTGTTGATATTATGTTTTCATTCATCTCATTTAAAGTCCAAGGAAATGGATTCATGAGATTGTTTCTTTATTTTTCCTTCTTCCCTTTTCTTACTGTTTGAAAAAAAAATCGCTTTCTTTGGCTGTTTGCTTTAGGGCTTTTCATCCGTGTGTTTCAGATAAGAAAAGAAATCAGGTTCTTTTATTTTTCGATTGGATCCGAATTCCTATTTTGGGAGCCTTTTGATGTCCCTATTTAGTGCCTTTGACTTCTCTTGTGAATGGCAGCCTTTTGTTTCCGTCCCACATGCCCTTTAAGAAATTCTCTCTTAAACGCCTGGTACCCGCTGATGGATCCGTTTTCAAATGGACCAGAAGGAAAAGGCGATGCGAGAGGGGCCCGTTTCCTTAGTAATTGCTCTCGTTTGGGTGAAAATGCAGATATTTTGTCTGATGTGGGAGGATTTGGCGCAACAACATCAGCAGGGGTTTAAAACAAAGATTGTCAGCTGCGATCTCTGTGCACAAGTCAAGGAGCTCCTTTGGCAGTGCTTAGTGCTAGATAGCTGGGGAGCTGGAGGTGTTTCCGAGACTAGGGCAACTTTGACTTAACCCCCCCCCCCCCAGTCATTACTTCTATTTCAATAAGCGCCGTGGAATACTGGAGACAATGCATGTTCATTGAGAAACCGCTCGCTCGGCTGAAAGCTATTGGACGCCGGAGATTCTGACCAGCGCCGAGAGCTCTAGAACCGAGTTTTCTTTTCCGCTACAAACCATTGTCTGTGGCGTTATTTTCAGCAATATTTCCTTTTCCCCGCTAAATAAATAAACGCGCCTTCCAGATGACCTGTCAGAGGAAGCTACTACTAAAGAATCCGCCGTCCCTTTAGATTCTTACCCAAAGCATCAAGAGACGTTTTAGTTCCCCACCACTTTTTTTTATGCTGGATCTCTAGTAAGCAAAGCATAGATCGCACCGAGCCCCGGTTACTAAAAATAACATCTTTCACAATTCACAAATATTTATTGTTCATAAATGTTCCCCGCTTTCCCGGACTCGCGCTTCAGTTGTTTACCCTGCCAAGTATTCCAGTTAAACAAGACATCTTCCTAGTGTTTTGTCTACTGTCATTCGTGGGGGCTCTTGATCAGAGTTTTAAGTAAACGATTATAAGTCTATGGAGTAGGAAAAGCACCATTGCCACTGAAGATCCAGTTACTAACTCACAGAGAGGGCTAGTCCACATATTGTATATATAAAGTAAAGCCACAATTCTAGTTGGTTGCCTATTAAAAGCGGCAGAAGTAATGCCATGACGACTTACCTTTTCTTTCACTCACTTTTATACACTCTTTTATATCCGAACTTTTATGACTCAGGATATTGACGGATAATTAAATACAAAGAGAAATAGACAAGGCTGGATTGAGGATTTAAAATTATTTCTCTCTCCCCCCTTCCCCCCCCCCCGCAGCGCCCAGTATTTCGGGTTTTAAAGGAGGACTGATATTTGGAGCTTGGAAGAAATAGAGGCAGGTGCCTGCTACCTGGCTGAGATTTCTTTGCTGGATACCCGGGGAGCTGGGCAAAGATCGAAGGGATCGAAAAGCTAAATCCCCCTTGTTCTGTTTCTTTTGGCAGGACATTGCAGTGGCCGGAGTGAAAGAATCACTTTTCTTGGGGGGCGGGGGGATGGGGCTCTTCAGTACAGGCACCATCTCCCCAAAAGTACCAGAACTACCAGGAGTCCTCCAAGGGATCTATTCTCCAAGGGAAAGAGGCTCGCGCTGAAGAGAAGGGAAAAAAATCAAGCAAGAGTTCCTCTAGAATACAAATGTGGGGGGAAATATTGCGGGTATTTGGAAACAAATCTGTAGCCAGATATAACATTCATATTCTCCATGTACAATGGCAGTAAGAGCCGAAGGAAAGGTGCCTACTTACGTTTTAGGTGACTGCTTTCCATTCCGCACTGACCTGTCTCCTCTGCTGTAGATTATTTTATACATTTCTCCGAGATACACTTATAAACAAGTGGAAATTTTGCATCCTCCTGCACCATTTTATACATGATGAGCCATCAGTAATAGGATTATTAAACAAAAAGCGTCTGAGGCGCTGGCGTTAACCTTTTTTAAAATGGCTAATTAGGTTTTGCACAGAAAAATTAGATTTAACATTGCATTGCCTACATTTTCAGTTGATGGTACAATAATTTGGGGGTAGGATGGGTAAAACAATTCGAACAGATAATAAAAAATTAACTATTTTAACATATATTACAGGTTCCCTTTGCTAGTATAAGGCAAAGAATATTTTCATGATCAAATATTATATACATAAAACTAATTATCTTTCGCTGCTGCCGCCATCAATTACGGAAGAGAAGAGAGGTCCAAGGTGCCCTCTTGTGGTTGAATCAGGAAACGCACTTGCCAGGTCTAAAAATGGAAAATGTCTTTATTATTTATTATTGTTCAATGTATTTGATAGTTTGAAAAAAAATACCATTCTCTTAATGAGTCTGTAGATAGATGCACATTCATATAAAACATAGGACATTGGCGAGAGGGCGTGAGGATGCTGATTACTAGAGAACATGAGCTGGAAAGCTGTCCACAAAAATAATCACAAACGCCGTAGTTATTAAAGTAAGAAAAGCGAAACGGTTCATTTCTCTCTCTCAACACATTTGTGTAGGGTTCCGTCACAATTGTGGCCACAGGAAGTCTTTAACATCAGGCACTTATAAATGCTCACATATATATTTGTCAGAAGCATAGACGGACAGACAGAACCCAGACAGAACCCATCCTGGCTACGATACTGAAATCAGAACAAATGTGTCGGTGTCGGAGAGCGTTCTCCTTGCAGTGGCCAGGACATCGCAAACATCAGTCTCCTCTAGCTGATGCTTACGACAAAATCCGGTTACGATACTTAAAAAAGGAGCTGCTTTTGGAGACCCATCTTTCAATTCTGATCCGAATGCATCAAGGGTCTCCAAAACAGACGCTCAGACAAAACTATGTTCAATCAATTGCTTCCTTTATACCGCCCCATTTCCCCAGACGGAACTCATCAGTGGGTGATCTTTTTGTTTGTTTGTTTGTTTGTTTGTTTTTGGTGAAAATAAGATTTAGGGAACATTGGACAAAATAGCGGTAGTAAGGAAGAGAAAGGCAATACGGAAGCACAGTCCAGAAGTGAAACGGGAGGGTTCTATCTTATTTTTTAATTGTAGTTATGTGTATACCCAAAATAGCTGAGAAATAGTGTCAACACAGCTACCGCTGTGAGATAGGTCTTTAAAAAGATTGCACCAGACTCCGGAAGACTGGAATCTGATGTGTGCGGGGGAAGCTCAGATAAAGATAAACGATCAAACATCAATGGCAGGAGTCTGCTAAATCAACATTTGTATTTAGCCAAATCTGCGTACTAAAATCCCCTGAAATAAATGCCGTTTTACTCACCCAAGGTGTCTATGAACATTCAGCGTTGAGTTATAGATTCATTTTGAAACAGAAAGGGACACAGAACATGACGGCTTAGGGCTTTTTAAAGAGTTCAGATCCCTTTTAACGAATCTGCAACAAGAGCTTTAGGGATTTTTATGTATTTGTATTTAAAGGAATAGCCACTGGCCCTGATCTTTCTCTCATTACTCTGCTTCTATTGATTTCAATCGGCGTTTCGTTTGTGTAAAGGAGGAAACGACCAGATTTTCCGACCTTCAGATTTAAGACCCAAATCTAAAGGCTTTCCTTAGTACAGGGGGAAATATCTATCTGCTTAGAATATAGGGAATGTAGGTACAGGGGACTAAAACCATAGTCTGTCTGATTACTTTACCTCGAATTGTTAAATAAATAAATCACATGAAGTGGGAAGACATTTTCAGAAGGTAGGGTTGTCAAGAGATAATCACACCCCTAGGGAGGATTTGGTTGTGTCTAGTGTAATCTCACCCTAGGGCTGTGATTATCTCATGGTATCCATACTCACACGTCATGCTTTATTTCTTAGCTAATAAATCATTACAAATGGCGCAGTATATGCTTGGGGCAGTACAACCAAGAAAGACAGCGTATTGAAACCAGTGAAACAGAGGAAATATAAGAACCACTAGCTACTTCACTTTGAAAGGTTGGAATCTGAATTAGGTCCGCCTGCAAGGACACCTTCTCATTTCAGAGTTCTGGCTTTGTATGCATGGGGGTTGGCTGGCTGTCGCATCCAGGGCATCTCGTGTGTTCTCTTGTAGCTGTATAGTCCAATCTGTGATGGGCAATGTCCTGAACAGATGTCGCATAGGAATGTGTAGACTTGGAATGATGCGTGGCCAATTTTTCAATCAGTTTTTCTCATCTGTCTTTGCCAAAGTGTTTACAACCTTTATTGATAGTTGCTCTCCATTCAGGTCTGTCCTTGACCATATCTTCAAAATTATCAATATTTATGCTGCATGAGTTGAGATTCTGATTAAGGTTGTTTTTGAAGCATTTACATTGACCGTCCTTGCGCTTTCTGAAATTCAGGAGGAATTTTTTGGGGAATCTATCATCAACCATTTTGATAATATGACCCGTCCAAGCTAAGTTTTGATAACACTGCTCTACAGCCAAAATGCTTCTGAAATAAATGTAGTCAAACTTTACTAATTCTGGGTCACTGAGAACAAAAATGATGCTTAAAATTGTTGATTGGCTCTAGTTTTCAAGATATGCTATTGGGTCAGTATATACGACCCTTGACTTGGGAATGGCGGAGGATAAGTGAGTTATAAAGGGAAGGGATCTCAATTTAAACTAGAAATGACTAAAATACATCTTTGACTGGATCTATGAATAAATCTATGACTGGGTTTGGACAGTACTTGCTTTTTAGGCAAAACAATGAATGATGCAATCTGAAGCTGGTATTGCGTCATACATGATATGAATTGCATCATGTTATTCCTAGAAGTCATGGATGATGCAATCATAACGAAGCTTACATCACTCTGCTGAACAAATTGCCCTATATCAGCTCTAGAAATCATACAGTGTCGTGCTCTCTTATTTGTCAGTGTTTGATTTTGCAAAGGGACACATTTCTGTTTAGCCAAAGTGAGCAGAGATGCCTCGTACTTGTGTGAACAGTGCAGATAACTTCTGCTATGTTTGTGGTGAAGTGACTTTTGCATCACAAAAGTGCAGTATAACTACTATGGTTAAGAAAGCCTATCACCTTTATTTTGGCTGCAAAATTGGAGATCGGGACAAGAGGTGGGCCCCACACATATGCTGCAACGCTTGTGCAACAAATCTTTGCCAGTGGTTGAACAGGAAAAGGAAATCTATGCCTTTTGCAGTGCCAATGATTTGGAGAGAGCCACCAGATCATACCAGCAATTGTTACTTCTGCATGGTGCCTCCAGTTGGGAAAGGTGTGTCAAAGAAGAAAAAGTGGACTGTGCATTATCCAAACATTCCATCAGCTATACGCCCAGTACCCCACGGAGAAGGACTGCCGGTTCCTGATGCACCAGAATCATTCTCACTTGAGTCAGACGAGGAAGAGGAAGAGGATGAAACTTCTGGTCCTGAACCATCAATGTCACAGGACCCACATTTTCTCCCATCCTCCTCCTCTGAACCACACCTCATAACACAAGGTGAACTGAATGACCTTGTCAGGGATTTGGAACTACCCCAGAGTAAGACAGAGCTGTTGGGCTCCAGACTACAGCAGTGGAATCTCCTGGCAGGTGATGTTAGGGTTTTTCCATGTTCCGTGACCGTCAAAAGGATCTTGTCCCATTCTTCTTCATGGAAGGTGATCTTGTAGCCTGCAACAACATCGATGGTGTGATGGCAGCCCTCAACATCGTTCACGATCCAGATGAGTGGAGACTGTTCACTGATGCATCGAAGACGAGTCTTAAAGCTGTTTTACTGCATAATGGCAATGTTTTGCCATCAATTCCAGTTGGTCATGCAGTCCATATGAAGGAAACCTATGACAACATGAAACAACTTTTGAGGTGCATAAACTATGACCAACATCAGTGGCAGCTTTGTGGCGATTTGAAGGTTGTTGCTCTCTTGCTTGGTCTGCAGACTGGATACACAAAGTACTGCTGTTTTCTCTGCGAATGGGATAGTCGTGCAAGAGATTCCCACTACATCAAGAAAGATTGGCCACTCCGACAGTCATTGGAGCCTGGGAGGAAAAGTGTTCAGCATCCACCACTTGTTGAATCAAGGAAGATTTTGTTACCACCCTTACACATCAAGCTGGGTCTGACGAAGAACTTTGTCAAGGCCATTGACAAAACACAAGCAGCTTTCAAGTACCTCCGTGGAAAATTTCCAAGGTTAAGTGAAGCTAAGATAAAGGAAGGGGTCTTTGTTGGTCCTCAGATTTGTGAACTTCTTCGAGATGATGCATTTGACCATGCACTGCGTGGCAAGGAAAAGACAGCATGGAAAGCCTTCCAGTTAGTGGCAATAAATTTTCTCGAGAACAACAAGGCAGACAACTACAGGTTGTTGGTGGAAAACCTCCTCGAGGCATACAAAAGCCTTGGTTGCAACATGTCACTAAAGATACATTTTTTGCACTCTCATCTAGATTTTTTTTCCACAGAACTGCGGAGCAGTGAGCGACGAGCACGGCGAGCGATTTCACCAGGACATTGCAACAATGGAGAAACGCTATCAGGGCAAATGGAGCCCATCAATGCTTGCAGACTATTGCTGGACAGTGACAAGAGATGCTCCATTTAATGAATACAAGAGACAAGCCAAGAAGCGCCGAGTAGACACTGAATAGGACTAAACTATGTACATAATAGTTTTTTGCCTTTTGTTTCATAATAAATTTTATTGCTGATTTTTAAAGTGTTACATAAACAGGACAGGTGAAATATTATCCTGTAAAGCAACCATAAACACATGAAAAGACCTAGGTTTACAATTTATGATTAAAACTCCACTAGCTACACAATATACATAGACATAAAATGTAAAAACTTAAATATCTTAGAAACAGTAGCCAATCGGTTGTTTTAATTGTCATATTTGAATTCAGCACATCAAAATACATAATAAATAGCACATTTTATCTCTGAAGCAGACGACTTCTCAAAAATTGTAGACCAGTGTAATCATTGCCTCAATGTGCCTTCTTCATCCTCTTTCAAGGATGTTAATGTTTGATGCTTTGTCATGCTAGAGTGACTTTGTAACATCAGTGGTGATGTTTGGGTCAGTGGTAGTGGTTGAAAGAAGACTTATTTTTTTCCAAGCTGATGGTGACTCCAAACTGTTTAGTTGTCCCTGAGAACCTGTCAAGGATAAGCTGTAGGTCATTTTCACTATGACTAAGTACAACATAATCACAGGGCTTCATATATGAGTTCTTCGAGAACTTTTGTCTTTGCAGTAAGCCTTCAGAGATTGTAGAGTTTTCCATCAGTTTATGCAGATGGCCTTTTGAAGATCAGAGAGACAAGGTGGATGAGGTAATATCTTTTATTGGACAACTTCTACTGGTCAAAGAGACAAGCTTTCAAGCTACACAGAGCTCTTCTTCAGGGCTTGAAAACTGTCAGTTGCATAATTCAGAGTGGATAAAAAACCTCACTTCTTCAGATGCATGGCTCCATGCATCTGAAGAAGTGATTTTTTTTGCCCACGAAAGCTTATGCCCAAATAAATCCGTTAGTCATTAAGGTGCCACCGGACTCCTTATTGTTTTTGTGGATACAGACTAACACAGCTACTCCCTGATAATTCAGAGTGGCTACCAAAGAGAACCAGTGAAAGCATGAAGCCTTGTTTCACTCTGTTAGATACGGGGAATGGTTCAGGGTGGCTGTGACAATCTGCACCCCTAAGTTCACCCCTTTTCCAAGACTATAATACATTTTGTACAAAAGTGTGCCTTGTGAGGTGCCATTTGAAAACTCATGATTTGCTGATCTTTATTTTTCTGGTAAAATATGTGTGGCAACATTTTATGTAAAGTTATAAGAGTCTACTGTATGATGTTACTAAGATATATTCCAAAATCTGGGGAAGCAGCCACAAACCAGTTCCTCAGAGAGAAAAGGCCAAATGATGCCTCAGCCAGGTCAACTAAATCAAATGGACTATCACCTGGTTAAGTGGCCACTCTTGGCAGGAAAAAGGGGGTAAGCAAGAAAATTACGTCTTGGCAAAGAAACAACTGTAGGTTCCTGTCCCCACAGACTTCCTGTCTCCTGAACCCCAGTTGGAGATGATTCTCAAAGAAGAGAAAAAGGTATAAGAATGGGAAGCAGATGCCCCAAGATATTCCTCCCTTTCTCTCTACCCACAGCAGTCACAACTCCTGAGGAACAAAGAAACAGGTTTGGAAGGAAGGGATTGGGCCAGTAAGATTCTGAAAGGAATCCGGCCAGTAAGACTGCTGAAGCATGTGGTGAGAGAGACTTTTGCTTTGAATTCTCTTAGCTTGTTAGTTGCATTTTACCTTTTATTTCTTTGTAAATTCTGACTTTTATGCCTCATTCCTTGTAATCACTTTAAATCTATCTTTCTGTAGTTAAATAAACTTGTTTTATTGTTTTACCTAAACCAGTGTGCTTGGATTTAAGTGTTTGGGACAATTTCATTTGAGATAACAAGATTTGTGCATATCATTTTCTATTAATAAAATGACAGGCTTTATATGAGCTTGTGTTGTCCAGGAGAGGGCTGGGCAGTACAAGATACACATTTCTTAGGGAAAGTCTGGGACTGGGAATTTACTCGTGTCGCTCCAAAGTGTAATTCCAGAGTGGCTGGCTATAGCACTCATACTGTATAGCTGGGAGTAATTTATACGCTGGCGGCTGTGTGTGATTGTTCTCACAGCAAAGCAGTGTAAAAGGCACCCCAGGCTGAAGAATTGAGACCACACAGTTGTTCAACACTCCAGATTGTACCTTGGGTAATTTCACAGCAGCCACCATGTGAGAGTACTTGACCAGTCATGGCTTGATGGAATTGACATGTGATGTTAATGAATTTGGTGGAGCCATCATAGTTTCCTAGAATTTTCTAGAGACTATTTCTGCATATATGTTGAATGCATATTTTAGATCAGTTACGACAGAATATAATTCCATGTTTTGTTCATTGTGTTTTTCTTGAATCTGTCTCAAAAACAAAAACAATGTCTATGGTGCTCCAACCTGAGCTAAATCCACACTGGGAGTGGGCCTCTGGCAGAATCTTCTTTCAGACTGTTTTGACAAGTCAATTGAGCAAAGTATGAGCAAGGATTTTACCACTAAGGAGATACCCTGGTAATGGCCACAGTCAGATTTGTTGCCTTTATTTTTGTATAGCGTAACTATGATTGCGTCTTTGAAATCCTGAGGAATTTTGTCAGATTGATAGATATCCTTGATAATTTTGCATAGATAGTGGACAGTTTTGTAGCCTGCAAGTTACAGATTTCAGCTGGTATGCTGTCTTTGCCCAGTGATTTACTTGCCTTCATTTGTCTGATAGCTTTTTGGCCTTCCTCAGCAGTAGTTAATTGGGCAATTTCTTCCTGTGTGGGATGCTAGATTAGTTCCTCTAGCCTGTGGGTTGACAGAAGAGGGATGGCTGAGTAACTCAGTAAAGTGCTACACCCATCTTAGAGAGATGCCTCTTTTGTTCTTTATTAAGGCAGCTCCATCTGAATTCTTTAGTGGAGCTGGTCCCAATTTTCATGGGCCATAAATGGAGTTATTCAGAGAGTAATAAAACAACTTGGTGTTGTTTGTATGGACATAATGCTGTATTTCTTCTGCTTTCTTTTTCCACCAGTTATCCTGTAGAACACAAAGTCATATTTGAGCCTTGGCTTGCAGGTATTTGAATTTGTCTTTCTTTTATGTTGATTCTTTGTCATTTTGCCTGGACATAAATACACTGTTCTTTTCCTTGAGGATCTTTTTGATTTCCTCATCATTTTCATCAACTCAATCCTTATGCTGCCTTTGATTTTAACCTAGAGTTTGCAAAAAGGGTGGCTGATTTGAATATATTCCACTTTTCAAGTGTGTTATTGAGTGATGATGTAATGCTACCAATTTTTACCTATATGTTTTCCCTCAGTATTTCTTGATGAAATGGATGTTTCAACCTTACTAAATTCAGTTTGGGTTTAAACTGTTCAGCACTGTTTCATTGAGAGGCAACAATGTATAAACTGAAAATGGTTCTGATCATCCAGTGCTCAGTTCAGCCGTTTTCTCCTCGCATTGCTGTGGTGATCTCTATGCTGTCTGATGTCTCTGCTGTATAATGACATAGTCAATCAAGTGCAAGTGCTCTGATCTCGGAGGCACCCCCCAACTTTTATATTTGTCGGTTTGCCTGAAGATTATGTTGGTCAGGATGAGCCCATGCTGAGCACACTTGCTATAGTATATTACTCTAGCAGTGCCCATCCTGGTTCTGGTATCTGTGTGGTGGGATGTGTCCATGTACTTAAAAGTTTCATGTACAATTAATGCTCTTCCCATTGTATTTGTATTCCTGAGCCCTGCTTTTCTTTGTGTGCTTCATCTCCTTTAGCAATCAAGGCCTGCTATATAATGTGGTTATATGCCTATGTACATTGCAACATCTTAAGAAAGTTGGGACCATCACAATCCTATTTGCCTCTTGTAAACAAAGTTTGTGGATAGTATAAAAATGTTTGTTTTAACTTACAGATTGCATCAAGCAAGGAGAGAAGTAACCTCCCTAGAAACCTACAGGGTGTTTGAGTTCACTCCTAACTTGGATGCTGTCCTGAAACCAGGGAGGGAATGGGAAAGAACAACAGTAAGAAAGACAGTGGGAAGAAGAGGACTGTCACAAGGTAGGGGATTAGACAAGAACAACAGTGAGAGAACCTGACAGGAAATGGCCATGAATGGGAGCAATAGTGACTGAGGCAGCCTTCTTACAGGCACAGTGAGGATGGAGGAGGGTCTTCTCCTACTTGTCCAACTTTGAATATGTCTTTGAAAACTGATTTGGCCAAGCCAAATATCAGAATTTTGCCTAAAATTCAACCAAATACCTCTCAGAAGCCAAGGTTTAAAGTAGGAACTGAATTTCCTTGGGCTATAGATTCAGCTAAAGAACAAAGTACAAAGCTGCCCTCATCCTGATTGGGACCTGTGGTAGCTCCTGTAGCATAAATGATTAATAACAATAATAATGTATCCTGGGTCCTGATCTTGGAGATTTTATGCTGGTGAAATTTCTATTGAAGACAACAGCAGTTTAATCTTCAGAGAGACTAGAATTGAGCCCCCATCAAGTGAACTATACAAATAATGGAGAGACAAGGTGGGTGGGATCATATCTCTTATTGGACCAATTTCTGTTGGTGAAATGGACAAGCTTTCAAGCTATATGGAGCTCTTTTTGCCATGAAGAAGAGCTGTGTGTAGCTAAAAAGCTTTTGTCTTTCACCAACAGAAGTTGGTCCAATAGAAGATATTTCCTCACCCACCTTGTGTCTCTAATATCCTGGGACCAACATGGCTACAACAACAATGCAAATAAAAATGATGAATAATAAATAAGCCTGCATATAGAGTCCTGTTGTTGAAAAGGCCAAGCTATGCTCAGTACAAGTTCTGAGGTGTGAGAGTCAGAATGATTGCTTTATTCCACCTTTGCAACTCCTTAATCCTAGTGCTGGTCAAGAGCCAGTTTGGCTCTAGCATAAATAAGAACAACCCAAAGGCTGCCTATATGCTCAGCTGCCCACAGCCTTAGGTAGTCTGGAATAGACAGAACACAGAGGCTTCCTGACCACACTCTCTATGGTTCTATAAGCAGTGGTGGCGTGGAGTCACTACTTCAGTTCTACAACATATCTGAGGCTAGGTCTACACTACCCACCTGAATCGGCGGGTAGAAATCGACCTCTCGGGGATCGAATTATCGCGTCTCGTCGGGACGCGACAATCGATCCCCGAATCGACGCTCTTACTCCACCAGCGGAGGTGGGAGTAAGCGCCGTCGACGGGAAGCCGCGGAGGTCGATTTTGCCGCCGTCCTTACAGCGGGGTAAGTCGGCTGCGATACATCGAATTCAGCTACGCTATTCGCGTAGCTGAATTTGCGTATCTTAAATCGACCCCCTCCTGTAGTGAAGACCTGCCCTGACTTTATACCATCTATTCTGAATAAGCTGGTTCTACAGCCCCTTTACAGTGCCAGAATGGCACAAAGGACCAGAGCAGGACCAAGATCTTTGCCGTCAGTCTCTTCAATCTGAGGCTTTCATAGCACTTTACAAAGGTTTGTTTTATTATCCCAATTTTCAGTTGGAAAAACTGAGGCACAGACTAGTTGTGACTTTGGCCCAGGTTACTCCACAAGCTAGAAAACATCCTATTGCCCTTTCAAGCAGCTTTTATTTCTTTAGATTGACAAACACAATGAATTGTGTGGCGGCTTGTGACTTGGACAGACATCTGCAGGGAACAATGATAAGGACAGTAAATTGATTTTTACTTGTGATCCTAAAAAAAGATTTCAACCTAGGTCTCCAGAGGTGAGAGGTTATGGGGGATTAACCGCTGCACTACCAAGCTTTCTTCTAATAGTCTTAAGAATTTTATTCTTCCTTTAAAAAAAAGACACATTTTGATAATATCTTTTAATAACTTTACTCATAGTGATCTCAGTTGATAACATTACTAAAAAAAGTTTTTAGAAACCAATGGAATGGAAGAGCCATCCCCATTCTTACACAACATACTCATACTTTACATCAGTTTCTACTATTTTTCAAATCAGAGAGCTTGATGACATTATGATACATCTAACATATATAACGAATTATAGGATAGGAAAAAACTTAATTTTTTACTCACACTGATCAACACAGTGGGAAGAAATTAGATTTCTGATAACTAGGAATGTGCAAGGTTTCATGAAAACAACCTTTTAAAATTATGATTTGAGTATAAAGAACACCCAGAACAGATCAAATCCAAAATGCAATAACTGTCTTTCTATTCACTGGGTATCAATGTGCCTCTTTTATTGGTCTTTCAGAATCCCAGGAAGTCATGATTACATGGCATGTGCTTTCCATTTTCAAAAGAATAGATTAAAAAGCATGAAAGTCCTCTTAACAGTTTTGGGGGGAAAAGTATTTCTGGTAAACTCTGCTGTTCTTTGAGAAATACCACAAAATTCCTTCAAGCTATCATGCAATTATAGCACTGTAAATGCCAGAAAAATTACAATGTCAATAACACTGAAAAAGCCCTGCGAAATATTATATGCTTTTACTAACCGCTATTTTTGTCACAAATAATGTTCATTATTCATTTTTAGTGATATTCACTTTTGTTTCTGTGTTAGACTTCCATATTGCTTTGAACTTTAGCACAAGAATTATTTTAATACAGTGGTTACCAGTGAAATGTTTTGAGGTAACTAATCAATAAATGGTGCATAAAGTTAGGTAACTCTACTATTATGCAAGCCTTGTCGCTCTTTCCTTTATTGTTATTATTTATTGTGCTGAAATAAAATATTTTTTTATTATTTATTTATTTTATCTGTACCAACAGAATAAGAGACAATCTTTTCCCTAGAACGTTTATAATCTAAGGTTCTGACTGAAGTAAATGGGATTATTCACATTCTTGAAATTAAGCACATGCATAGGTATTTGAAGGAAACAAGGCAAAATCCCTGTCAGCCTAGTGGCACAGCAACAGTGTGTAGTTAAATATACAGAGCTCCAGGAGTCCAGGATGACCTGGCACATCATGAGGTCACTTACTTGGTTTCCACTGGAAGGCGTCAACAGCCCCGCTCTTTGAGTACACATCAGTGGCTAACCAAGGAATGACATTAGTTATAGTATCAGAAAAAAATATTTCATGTTGTCTCCCTGGTTGGAGGGAAAAGCAACACTATGGATGATGGGGGTGGAAAAGAGCTTGACCAGAGAAAATCAAGGGAGAAGGTGTCGTATCTCAGAACTTGCTGTTCTTCAGTGGAAGATGTTACCTGTGCTGTATGTCACAGCCAAAAGGAAGGGTTTGAGAAGGCTTGGAAAAGGGGGTGACTTGGAAAAGTAGAAATTCTAGATGGAGAGCTCATACTGAGACAACTAAGAGGAACCTCAGGGAACATCTGCACTGCAAAAAAAAAAAAAAAAAAAAAAAAGACTTGTGGCAGCGAATCTCAGAGCTATGGGGCGAGAAATAGCAGTGTAGATGTTGAGGCTTGGGCTGGAGCCCAGGCTCTGAAACCCAGATCGTGGGAGAAGGTCTCCGAGCTCAAGCTACAACCTGAGCCCAAACTTCTACACTTTTATTTTTAGTCACATAGTGTGAACCCCTTGAGCCCGAGTCAGTTGACCTGGGCTCTGAGACTCGTTGCCAGTAGTCTTTTTGCATTTGCAGTGTAGACGTTCCCACGGTTAACACAAATATTAACGTGTCCCCTGATTCAAGCAGCTAATTTACAAGTAGGTAGGAGTATATCTATCGGGGTACCAGGAGTATAACCACCAGATAGGTAGTTAGTTACCTGCCCCTATGTTGAGGATACCTGAATTATTGCATATATGCTCAAAACATCCTATTTCCAAAGATATAACAAACTCACTAGGAATATCAGTTTGGGATGCATGTGTCTGAAAACTTTTTTCACATAAGACAAAACATAAAATTTATCAAACTTATCTGTTTAAGTTCATATGGCCTAGTGACTACAACACATGGCGGGGCGAGAGGGGGGGCGGAGACTCAACTGACTCACTGGGTGAACTTGGACAAGTCTCAACCTCTGTGTGAGTCAGTTTCTCAATCTGTAAAAATATTTACTCTCCATTATTAAATGCGTTCAGACTAGGGCCGTCGATTAACTGCACTTCACTCACGTGATTAACTAAAAAAATATATAATCATGATTAAAAAAATGAATCATGATTAATCGCAGTTTTAATCGCACTGTAGAATACCAATTGAAAATTATTAAATATTTTGAAGGTTTTACTACATTTTCATATATATTGTATTCTGGGTTGTAATTGAAATCAAAGTGTATATTATTTTTTATTACAAATATTTGCATTGTAAAATGATAAAAGAAATAGTATTTTTCAATTCACCTTATACAAATACTGTAGTGCAATCTCTTTGTCGTCAAAGTACAACCTACAAATGTAGATTTTTTTTGTTACATAGCTGTACCCAAAAACAAAACAATGTAAAACTTCAGAGCCTACAAGTCCACTCAGTCCTACTTCTTGTGCAGCCAATCGCTAAGACAAACAAGTTTGCTGACATTTACAGGAGATAATGCTGCCCTCTTCTTATTTACAATGTCACCAGAAAGTGAGAACAGGCATTTGCATGGCACTTTTGTAGCCGGCATTGCAAGGTATTTACGTGCCAGATATGCTAAACATTTTTATACCCCTTCATGCTTCAGCCACCATTCCAGAGGACATGCTTCCATACTGATGACGCTTGTTAAAAAAATAATGTGTTAATTAAATTTGTGACTGAACTCCTTCGGGGAGAATTGTATTTCTCCTGCTCTGTTTTACCTGCATTCTGCCATATATTTCATGTTATTCATTTTAAGAAAACATTCATCGCAGATTTCACAAAACACAAAGAAGGTACCAATGTGAAATTTCTAAAGATAGCTACAGCACTCGACCCAAGGTTTAAGTATCTGAAGTGCCTTCGAAAATCTGAGAGGGACGAGGCGTAGAGCATGCTTTCAGAGTTTTAAAAGAGCAACACTCTGATGAGGATACTATAGAACCTGAACCACCAAAAAAGAAAATCAACCTTCTGCTGATGGAATCTGACTCAGATGATGAAAATGAACTTGCTTCGGTCTGCACTGCTTTGGATGGTTATCGAGCAGAACCCGTTATCAGCATGGACGCATGTCCTTTGGAATGGTGGTTGAAGTGTGAAGGGACATATGAATCTTTAGTGCATCTGGCACATAAATATCTTGCGACACTGGCTACAACAGTGCCATGAGAACGCCTGTTCTCACATTGTAAACAAGAAGCGGACATCATTATCTCCTGCAAATATAAACAAACTTGTTTGTCTGAGTGATTGGCTGAACAAGAAGTAGGACTGAGTGGACTTGCAGGCTCTAAAATTTTACATTGTTTTATTTTTGAATGCAATTATTTTTTGTACATAATTCTACATTTGTAACTTCAACTTTCATGACAAAGAAATTGCACTACAGTACTTGAATTGAATTGAATAATACTATTTCTTTTGTTTTTTTACAGTGCAAATACTTGTAATAAAAATTAAATATAAAGTGAGCACTGTACACTTTGTATTTTGTGTTGTAATTGAAATCAATATATTTGAAAATGTAGAAAACATCCAAAAATATTTAAATAAATGGCATTCTATTATTGTTTAACAGTGTGATTAATCAAGTAGTTAATTATTTTAATCGCTTGACAGTCCTAGTTCAGATCTTTGGCTGAAAGGCACTAGGTGCAAAGTTACAGTATTATTTCTTTAGAGGTATAAATTCTAAGACAATACAATATAGTAAGGAAGCAATGGCATTATGGGGAAGACATTATTCACAGATATTTGGAATAAAAATTACCACTATGTTATGTTCAAGATCCCAGTGTTCCTAAACAAATACTGGAAAACACTGTGCCCAACACACTATTTCCTTATAATTGACAACTCTATAGTTGTCAGAAAATTCCTCCAGATCACTCAGTGTTAAATGATTGAATATAACAAATAAACTGCAATAAGGACTCTAAAATCATATTAAAAATGGTTTACCAAGCATTATCTATATTGTCACCAATGGTGTGTTCCAAAAAATAGTCATTCAGTGGGATGGAGACAGTTGAAGATGTGACCTGCATCTGATTTCATCTTGCTATCATAAAAGAATATTTTATTATTTTATTCAGCACTTGCATGAATATAGTGACAAGAATTCAGCCTTAAGATACAGTAACTCTTGCTTGTGCAGCTGAAGTGATGTCTTCAGGCTTCAGTGGGCCTGAAGTGATCAGGAACATACTAATTTTTTTCAGCATAACAAAACATATTTAATCACGCTAGCCAAACAATTTAATAACAGTGACTGGATCATCCTCTCCGTTTACATGAATGGATGCTGAGCAGACTCTCTCTAGCTGCATAGAAGAGGCATGCTATCTCTGTGACACTGTCCCCACTACCTGCAACTTCATGAATTCCCCTCCACTGATTCTCTGCACATAAGAAATTGTGGCTTTGGGGGGAGGGGCAGTGACAGGCGCATGAAATATAATTGATGGATCTGCTGCTGCGTGAAGCATGATATCTGATCAGCATGGGGATTTCTGTACAGTGGCAGTTAATGCTGCTTTACAGTCATCACCTAGATATTTTAGTACAGTGACTGTATTTTACATATTTATTGATGTGTAATGATTTCTCTTTCCACAATGTACTCCGCACATTTAATTTCCTATCATTTTTAATAATAAAATTATAATTGCTGCAGTTGTATTGAAATTTCTCTTTAAAGATGTCATTCTAGTTATCACCTTTACCTTTGACCTCCACATGGCCTACCAGCCCCATTTCTGCAAGTTTCCTAAGATTTGGCTCTCCTCTGAATCTAACCTGGTGGCTGAACTCTGTGACTTTGTCCTCACCCACAACTATTTCACATTTGGGGACAATATATACCTTCAAGTCAGCGGCACTGCTATGGGTACCCGCATGGCCCCACAGTATGCCAACATTTTTATGGCTGACTTAGAACAACGCTTCCTTAGCTCTCGTCCCCTAACGCCCCTACTCTACTTGCGCTACATTGATGACATCTTCATCATCTGGACCCATGGAAAAGAAGCCCTTGAGGAATTCCACCATGATTTCAATAATTTCCATCCCACCATCAACCTCAGCCTAGATCAATCCACACAAGCGGTCCATTTCCTGGACACTACTGTGCTAATAAGCGATGGTCACATAAATACCACCCTATACCGGAAACCTACTGACCGCTACACTTACCTACATGCCTCTAGCTTCCATCCAGGACACACCACACGATCCATTGTCTACAGCCAAGCTCTAAGATATAACCGCATTTGCTCCAATCCCTCAGATAGAGACAAGCACCTACAAGATCTCTATCAAGCATTCTTAAAACTACAATACCCACCTGCTGAAGTGAAAAAACAGATTGACAGAGCCAGACGAGTACCCAGAAGTCACCTCCTACAAGACAGGGCCAACAAAGAAAATAACAGAACACCACTAGCTGTCACCTTCAGCCCCCAACTAAAACCTCTCCAGCGCATCATCAGAGATCTACAACCTATCCTGAAAGATGATCCTTTACTCTCACAGATCTTGGGAGACAGACCTGTCCTCGCTTACAGACAACCCCCCAACCTAAAGCAAATACTCACCAGCAACCACACATCACTGAACAAAAACACTGACCCAGGAACCTATCCTTGCAACAAAGCCCGATGCCAACTCTGTCCACATATCTATTCAAGTGACATCATCATAGGGCCTAATCACATCAGCCATACCATCAGGGGCTCGTTCACCTGCACATCTACCAATGTGATATATGCCATCATGTGCCAGCAATGCCCCTCTGCCATGTACATTGGCCAAACCGGACAGTCTCTACGCAAAAGAATTAATGGACACAAATCTGACATCAGGAATCATAATACTCAAAAACCAGTGGGAGAACACTTTAACCTGTCTGGCCATTCTATGACAGACCTGCGGGTGGCTATCTTAAAACAGAAAAACTTCAAAAACAGACTCCAACGAGAGACTGCTGAGCTGGAATTGATATGCAAACTAGACACAATCAACACAGGATTAAATAAAGACTGGGAATGGCTGAGCCATTACAAACATTGAATCTATCTCCCCTTGTAAGTATTTTCACACTTGCTTCTTATCAAACTGTCTGTACTGAGCCATCTTGATTATCACTTCAAAAGTTTTTTTTCTCTTACTTAATTGGCCTCTCAGAGTTGGTAAGACAACTCCCACCTGTTCATGCTCTCTGTATGTGTGTGTATATATATCTCCTCAATATATGTTTCACTCTATATGCATCCGAAGAAGTGGGTTGTAGCCCACGAAAGCTTATGCTCTAATAAATTTGTTAGTCTCTAAGGTGCCACAAGTACTCCTGTTCTTTTTGCGGATACAGACTAACACGGCTGCTACTCTGAAACCAGTCTTTTGGATAATGCCTGATGTGACTGTGATTTAAAAAATGATCTGATTGAAAAATGATCTGGTTGCATTTGATCTTTATAGTTGTGCAGTGCCATTTTGGGGTCTAATATAATCAGCTCTAATTTAGAAAAGCCAATATGCACACTCTGCATTCCAGATATTTTCTTTTCTTCTTTTAAACTCAGAACTCCATGGAAGGAGATACCTTTTGTGGTGGAAGAACTTATTGAAGAAACGGATTTTGTGTATAGATCTGAACACAAGCTTAGGCTCCATCTAATGTGCTGTGACCATATTTTCCACTACCAAAAATGCTCTGACCCCTGCACCCAGAATAAGAATCTTAATTTGGGCATGACAAACTGTAACATTCCCATGTAGGGTTGCCTTCTTGGATAGTCCTGGATGGGTGGGTAATCCTTGAGACAGCCTAGTCCTAGACATTAAGGGCCTTGAGTGTGAGGTCCTTGTCCTAAATCTACAAGACAAATAAATAGAGAGCAAGATGAGGTCAGAGAGCACTGGTATGATGTGTTCACGCCATCCTTTGTTCCTCACTAAGCAGGTAGCGGTCTGCTGTACAATTTGTAGTTTCCATCTGGCATTTACCTTCAGCCCTAGGTAGAGTGAGTTGCAGAAGTTCAAAGGTGACAAAGACACTGTCACACACACCAGAATGTAGGCAGTACAACCCAGTGGTTGGAACAGGAGTCTGGCCTAGTGATTGGAGCAGAATCTGAGTAGTGGTCAGGAAACAAGCCAGTGATTTTAGGGTGACCAGACAGCAAGTGTGAAAAATCAGGACAGGGGGTGGGGGGTAATAGGAGCCTATATAAGAAAAAGACCCAAAAATCGGGACTGTCTCTATAACATCGGGACATCTGGTCACCCTAAGTGATTTAGAACCAGGAGTTCTGAAGAAGGCAGGGACTAGGGCTGGAGCAGGAGCAGGCATGGGCTGGAGCAAGAGCTGGTACAGGAAGCAGGACTGATGCAGCTATGGATGTGGGACACATAGAGCAGCAGCTGTGCTGCTGTTGCTACAAGGCTTAAATGGTGAGCTGTTGTTCCTTCTGTCCAATCAGGGAGCACTATTACTTAGTGAGGGTTTATTGGGAACAGCCAGCTCATTGAGTTGCTTGGCAACCACACCCTGAGCCAGCTGAGTTCCTGACAGGCATGGAACCTGCAAGGTCCTTTGCCGAGAAAAAGGAGGGGGTTAAATAATTGTTATATATAATAAATATATTTTATTGTGGATGTGTAAGATTAATTATTATAACAATGGATTTATAAAATGTTTCTACAATGTCTGTAATGCTCCTCTCACAGTAAAAATATGTATGTGTTTTTAAAAGTTAACTAACCATAAAATGATCTGTTTTCACTGGACCTCAAAGGGTGTGTCTACACAGCAAGGTAAACCCAGGCTTGAGCATGGGCTCAAACCTAACCCCCCTTGCATCCACATGCCAACTGTGCTAATCTAGGGCTCAGACCTAGGGTCCGAGGACCTTGCAGGGCTGGAGGGTCTGAGGCTGTGTTAAGGTGGGACCTAGGATCTGAGCCCTATTGCTTTCCTGTGTGCACACAGCCTCGACTTGACTTGGGTCCTAGAAGTCCCCCACAGACTCGTTCTCAGCCGCAGAAGAGCAGCACTGTAGGCAGCCAGTGCAGCGGTAGGAAGTGCCATTACTGCCTGGCTGAGCCTGCTCCCCCTTCTTGCTCCGGCTCCTCCTTGCTGCTGCCTGGAGCTGGCCTGGAGCAGGAAGCAAAGTTGACAGGTGGGAGGCGGCTTCCAGCTGTCAGGATGTTAGGGGTCATTCCCTCCCCCAGCCATGCAGAGCCGAGGGTTCTGCAGTTAACCCTCCCTGCAAGGCAGCCACTTGGTCCTGCTCCGCTCTTTGGCTCTTGCTTCCAAACTCCGCCACCCCCTGGGGCTGCATGTGCAGAGGCACCAAGGCAGCATGTACTGCGAGGGTGGTGAGTGGAAGCCAGGCCTAAAGCTTCCCCACAGCCTCCTGGGGATCCCTTAACCCTGCCTCCTGGGGTGCAGCAGTGGCAGGGATAAGGGATCCCCAAGGGGCGCTGGAACAAACTGCACCCCAAGCCCTAGGGATGCATTTCACCTCTCTGCAGCTGCCAGCAGCCAGGCTGGGGTGTGTGTGTGCGTTCTTCCTCTGAAACCCACATTTTACGTCAAACTTCAAAACAAACAGACAACAACAAAAAATCAACAAAAACACCTTCATTGAACATCCCAGTGTCAAAATTAATAATTGCAAAGTTTCATTTTAATAGTTTGACAGCCCTGGAGACTAATGTCCTAATTATCCTAATTAGAACAGCTGCACATAGGCATTTTCCTGCCCACGTGACTCAACGTAAAGGTGGAGAGCCCACTTTTCAGATTAGATGATAGTTCAATATAAAGCCTTCTCAAACTGCAGTCATTCTATTGAGACAGCCACCGAAGAAGTTGATTATGCAGTTTGTGTACTCATGTGCTCCTTACGGGCACCTGAGCCCCATCAGTACCATTATCACAGGTAGGAAACTGTGTGGGCAGTAGAGTTTTCCCACAGTGCAACACATTTGTAGGGCTAGAGCAATGTTTCTCAATCTGGGGCTCGTGACTCTTAGGGTGGTCATGGGATGGGTTTAGGGAGTTGCAAGCAGGGCTGGCACTAGGAAGTAGGAAGCAGGGCAATTGCCTGGGGCCCCATGCTACAGGGGGCCCCACAAAGCTAATTCACATGTTTCAGCCCTGCTTGGTGTGGGACTGAAGTCCGGAGCCCCACACCCGATGGGGCTGAAGCCTGAGTCCCGAGCTTAACATAGATGGTTGCAATTTTTTCTAGTAGGGGGATCATGATTTTTTTTTAAGTCCAAAAGGGAACACCAGTGCAAAAAGTTTGAGAAACACTGGGCTACAGTGTAAGCACTGTGGGGGATAGGGGAGGTGCTAGGCAATCTGGGATAGGGTTATTTTGACTTGGGTCTGTGCACTGTAGTGTGGACACTAGAGCCCTAGGTGCAAGCGTGGGTCAGAAAATCCTTAACCTAGGGTTAAAATGCAATGTAGACACTCAAGCCCAGGGTTTCCTGATATGGCTCAATTGACTCAAGTCCCACTAACCCTAGGTTTATACTGCTGTGTAGACATACCCAAAGTGGCTTCTAAATTTGCATATGCAATTTTGCAGATGACTCTGTATGGAAGCAGTAGTGATTTGGGTTTAAAGAAGAGAACTGGGAGTCAGGAACCCTAGGTTATATTCCCAGTCCTGCCACTGACTCGTATGTCCTTGGGCAAATTATTAACTTTTCTGACTGGCATTCTCCAGGCTGTACCAACTCACAGCATTGTTGTGAGCCTCAGATTAAAGATACTAAATAAATGCAAAGTATTATTATTTCATTATATGTGTGAGCTAAACCCACATTTATGCACACAAATGGGTTTTTGTAAGTGCTAATTGGGATGCTGGAAATGGGTGTATGCATTTTTGCAACTGAAAAATTAGAAGCCACAGCTCAAAATTTGCCTGATGTGTCCACATTTTTATAACATAAGAAAATGTGTGAAGGAGTCGACTCATCGCTGGCACCTCCTCATGGCTGGGCATGGCGTAGCAGCACTCTCTCTGCTGGGGTCTACTGCCATTGGCTGCTCTGTCTCTTCCTGTGACTTGGTCTCTGGCCTGGTCACTTCAAAGTCTCTCCCCTTCCAGGGTAGTCCATAAACAAAAATCAAGGGGAATTAACACAAATAAATGGAGTTAGTAAGAGATAGAGGAGAATGACTTCCTCTCAGTGTGTATCAGAATCTGATCCTCTCTCCCCACAGGGAGGGGCCTTCAGGCAGTGGTTGTCTGGGAAGTTCCTGCCTTCAGTCAGCCCTTTCCTCAGAAGCTGAGGGTTGAAGGTTTGTTCTCTTCCCTAGTCTGACCAAAGGGACCTGTTCTGCTCCCTTCTAAAGCCACTCTTCCAGCCTGTGCATGCCTTACAGGTGTGGTGGGTCGGAACTGGCTGAGCCCAGTGCAGTCCTCGACCCCTTGTTGTCCTGTGTGGGGTTTGTATACCCCATCACAGAAGGAAGATCGGGTGTTCTTATTCTCACTGCTTTCTCCTAGCCTGATAGGCTTATAGTCACACCATATCTTGAGGGGAAACAAAAGGAAATGTGTTAGTTAAAATTTCAAAGGAAATATGCCATCTCTGTATAATTTACTGTGCCAAGGGTGTCCTGCTCCCACCTACCAGGAATGGGAATGGATTCCCAATGAGATAAATAACTCCTCACTTATTATTATGAGATTCTACCAAACAACTGATAGAGGCAGAAGAGAGAAAATTGATAGCTTGATGGGATAGTAGAATCCTCTTGTAACAGTAGAGAGCCGAATCGGTAATAACATAGGAATCAATTCCTGCTCCTCCTTTGTGGCGCAGTCCATGACATTATAGCAGAGAGGAAACAGGAAAGGGGGAAAACCAATAGTTGAGGCAGCTACCACTTAAGCTACCACTTTGTTTTCCCCCCCTCAGATTAAAAGGGACAGTATTGTTGTCCAGAAAACTCAAGAGAAGAGACTCTCATCAAATGAAAAGCAACGACTGATATAGATATAAATTTATGGAAGCACACAAAAAAAAAAAAGAAAAAAGGGAAAATACCGCAGAAAAATTAAAATGAACCCAAGACAAGAGAAACACCACTTGAGAATTGCTCTCAACTTATCACGGCCCAAATGTGTGATATTTTGAAGTTATGTGGGATTAATTTCTTTCACACAGTTTTCCATAATGTAAATGTCAAGGTTTGTCCTTTCCAAAGTCATTACAGTCTGGTAATAAACAATGAAATAACATCAGATTTGTATGGGACTAAGCTAAATCTGTAATATTCTTTGTAATAAAGGGAGAGTGTATAGTCTGTATGAGCAACAGATACTGAAGGTGAGTACTTTGTGTGCATTCAGTCATTCCTGAGCTATCAATGACAGGTAATAATCATATGATTCTGATTAAGGTATTCTAGACCGACATTCACAAATGTATTTAGGTGCCTAACTCCCATTGACTTCAATGGGAGTTAGGCACCTAAGTGCCTTTGTGAATCTGGGCCTTAGTGTTTGTGGTTTCAGATCAGATCAGATAAAAATGATTTGTAAAGATAGATTAGGTTTTTTTCTCATGATATCACTATAGGGCAGAGTTAAGGTGTATAGTTGCCTTAACTGTGCATTTTCATACCTGAACATGATTGGATTTCTTTTAAGTTTCAATCTAAACTCTGAATTTCCTAGATTTTTAATGTTTTTTAAGGGGATAATTACAGTAGTCTTGGAATGTTTTTTATCCTTAAATTACTGATCTAAACCCACAATCTTAATTCCAATTTCACATCAGTTTTTCTTTTTGGCTCAGGATATATAGTAGAAATTTCCAGCTTAACATAATACACATTTTTGTTGGTTATGTTTGGTTTTACTGAATACAAAAACCCTTGTGCAACATCTTATGGCCATATTTACAGTTCTGATTCTGCATTGTCTTGCGCCCTGGGTAATCATTTACACCTGTGAAAAATGAGTGTAAAACACTACCAAAAGTGCAAGTGACTACACAAGGTACAAATAGTGAAGAATTTGGTCCTACATTTTCAATTTAAGTTTGTTAATCGGCTCTAGGCCTTACTTATAACTGTTATTAGCTGCCAATGTTCTTTTACTCCCTGCCTATCTAGGTATTTCACTGCACACTCTCCTGGTTTACTGAATCTTTTCCAATCAATCCTCAGAGTTAATTATCATAAATCAGAAATTACTCTGATTAGCTGATGTTGATTCCAATATATTTAGTCACCTAAATATGCCTTTTTGCTAATAAAGAGTAACTTTAAGTATCTTGAGATATTAGAAATCTGAGCAGATGGATGGATTTTTGTTTCCCAAAATCTCTGTCACCGGGAGGGGGAACCTCATACACATCGTTGAGAGAAACCACAAAAGTTCAAATCATGTCAGAAGATGAAAAGTGAAATGCAAAGGTGCCAGACGGTGAGGACCTGAGTTTGTTCTCCTTGACTAGAAACTGACTTTAATGGAGTTAATCCAGATTTACATAGGGATGAATAAAGCCCTCAGACTATAGACGTAGGAGGTGGTTCTGTAAGGAAATTTTTGCTTTCACCATTTTGTTTCTTACAAGTTGTTGTTTACTCTCCATATTGAGCCCCTTTCTTGTTGAAAGGTTTGGCGCTCTTTTCTTGTGTGGCGGGAAAGTGGAGGTCAGGTGACTTGGTAATCAGCAGGGTATATAAGGCTTGATCACCTGGTACCAGTTGCTGTCTACCATAGTGGCAGCCCAGTGTCTGTGCTTGCTCACAGCCAAGACATCGTGTCAAGAATAGAAACATTGTGTCAAGAGAAGATAGAAGAGTAGCTTACCTGTGCCTGATCCTGGTGTGTCCTGATGTCTTTGTGGTGTCCTTCGTTCCTGAATCCTTGCTGGTGTCCTGTGATCCTGATCATCTTCTCTGGTGTCCGTATCTATTGTGAAGAATGGTGATGTGTTAGTCCCTTTTATCCTCTTCTTTTCCCCACCCATAGTGTGTATTGGTTTTTGGGGTTCTGGGCTTAAAGCCTATTGTTCAGTTAACAACTGAGTGGTTTTATATACTTGTTATGGTTATTTTGGGGGTCCTTGTTTAATAAATTATTTGTTGCACCTATCCGTGCCTGTTTGGTCCCTTAATTAATAAATCTAGAGGCAGGAGGGTGTGTAACCTGTATCTCTGGAGTAACCCTTTCAAAGGTTAACATTTTCTGCCTCAGATGAAATTAAAAAGATTACAACAAACCTGTATTTAAGTTCTCCAGTTTTAAAGTGCAAGGATTCTTAACTTTAAATTAAATATCAGTTCTGTTGTGAGGTAATTAATTAATTCATTTTAAAATCATATGTATGGCACAAGTTTTATATCAACTCCTGGATTGAGTGTGTCCCTTCTCCCAAATCAGGGCTATTTCTCTATATAGTTTGCAGTTCTTTGTTTGCCATATCTTTTGAACTAGGTCAATCCAGTATATGCTATTTCCCCAGGGGGAGGAAATTCCACAGACTTGTTACCTGCATTAGGGATTTAAATTAATTATCCCCCCCAGTGACTTTAGTTCCTACAGGAAACATCTTTTGACTCACTCATTGAGCCAGCCCATAAAGATACAGATAACATTATAAATTGATGCAATAGTCTTTGCATATTCCATGCTTCTAAAGCATCACATCTGTCACATCTATGAGGTATTGTCACTGCACCACATTGTCATGAAATGATGCATTAACGCCACCATGCCAAGCTGGCATAGGCAAAGTGCTGTCATACTGTATATGTATAAAGTTTTATGTTGCCATTACACTTCTTTGGTGTGTGATTGTATAATGTCACTGCATTGCATCAGCATGAGGTTACATGTCATCCTTTTATGGTGGCATGAGGTGTTGATGTGGGCTTAGATGATGTCACTCTGTCACCAGATCAGTGCAAGATGGTGCAAATGTCACCATGCTGTGTTGGTATATAATCATACGTTACCCTGCTCCATGAGATGATGTGATGTTACCACATTGAGGTGAGGCAATTGATGTGATATGACTGGGTGGAGGTGATATCACTGGGACAGGGTGATCCCTGTGATGTCATGGGGAAGGTGAGGTGATTGATGTGATGTCATTTGGATGGAGACGAGGCAATTACTGTGATGTTATGTGAGGTGACTGATGTAATGCCATGGGGTGGAGAGGTGATTGATGAGATGTCACTGATACAAAGTGATCAATGTGATATCAGGTTGGAGGTGAAGAAATTGTGGTGATGTCATGTGGCAGAGCTGAAGGGATTGATGTGACATCACTGGGGTGAGGCGATCATTGGGATGTCACGGGGTGGAGGTGAGGTTATCAATGTGATGTCACTGGGGAGAGGTGATCGCTGCGAGGTCACAGAGAGGCAGCGAGGCCGCCAGCATGATGTCACTGACTGTTACGGGCAATGATACGTTCTGGGCCCGTGGGGGGGGGAGGTGCGTCACGAGGTCGGCGGGCATCAGAGCCCGTTGAAGAAGCCCCTTGGCCAACAAGGGTTGCTTAGCGCACTGCTCGCGGCTCGCTGGGCGGGGCGGCTCCGTCAGCGTCAAAGAGCAGTAGGGGGCGGCCCTCCCGGCGCGGCCTACGTTACCCAGCATGCCCCAGCGCCGAACCTGGAACTGACTCTCTGCTGCATCCGGGTCGGGCCCGCCTCGCCTGTCAGGTTGTCGCTCCTGTGCCTGCCGGGTGCTTTCGGTGTCGGGTCAGCCTGGTAGGTGCCCCCTGCCCCGGAGCGCGCCGGGGCCAGGCCCCTGGTGCTCCTTCCGCCGAGGGGCTGGGCGCGGCGCAGGGGAGCGGCGGGGCCGTGCCCGGGGCCACGCGGCTCCATGCCCGGCTCATGCTCTTTTCTCTCCCCGCAGAGCTTGTCCCGAGCGGCCGGCCATGGCGGATACAGCGCAGAACGGGCCCATGCAGGGTGGCGCCGGCGGCGGAGCGGTGGTAAGGAAAGGCCCCGGCGGCCCTGTCCCGGGCGGGCGGGCGGGCGGACCGTCCCTTCCGTGCCCTCCAGTGTCGAGCTGAATTCTCCCCCCAGATCTGCCCCCACTTGGGGTATAACTGGTTCTAGTGCCCCAGGGCCCCACAGTGCCCGGCGCTGTACGGACAAAGACTCCCTCTCTGTTTTCAAGTATGCCTCTTTTTGAGCTGCTGGGCGTATTCCTTAACCTCAGCACTTTCCTTTCTTTCACATCCTCCCTCCACCACCGTCTTCGGGCAGTTCTGCTTCCGTCTCTTGCTCTCCCCAGCCGTTGTGCTAATTGTTTCTAAGCTTTCCATAACCATCATATTCCAATATACCAGAATCCCTGAGGCCTCTGCCAGTCAGTGAGGGCTTGTCCCTGCTAAGAAACAACTAGGGAGGTGTTTAAAATGTGATAGCTAGCATGTTTGAAAATCCTGTGATAGACAGGGCAAGCTGTAGTTTTGAACATGTGTTAGTTGGTGAAGGTTCAAATTATCTCCTAGAGTTCACCTTGACCTACTAACATGTTCAAAACTATAACTTGTGCTGTCCCCATTAAGGTTGTAAAAACATGCCTTATTTCCTACTGTGGACAAGCTGTTTAGTCTTGGCTTTGGGTGAACTTCTTTCTTACAGTATCCCTTTTCCATCTCATTGTGTTAATGTCCTCTTATATAGTTTTAAATTGCCATTCCAGCAACATCATTGACAGCCCCAAGACAGCAGATGCACACATGACCCAAATGCACACTACATGTATTACTAAAACTTCATATTGGTGAAAAAGAAAAATGAATATCTAATTTGACCATTTGTTTTAATTGTTCACTTTGTAAGCTTCAATCAGTTTTAAGAGGAAAAATAAGTAAGTTTCACTTTCTGGTTCACATGCACTCTGTCACTCTGTTTCAGTTCATGACATTGCAGGGGAATATCTCAATTTGAATGAACTCTTCATTAAAATGTAACTTGAAATTGAAACACAGAATTCTTATCACAAACCACATTGTAAATGCTTTTTTGAAATCTCTTAATTAACATACAATCTTACACGTATATTGCAACCATTACATACAAATAAGTGAACAGATCATAAAATAAAGACACCTGTAACTTTTAAATATTTAGTAATTATTTCACAGTTAATGGTCCCAGCTCATATCTGCATTAGCTACAGTATGTCCAAAATAAAACAAGTGCGTGGAGATGGGAACTAATCTTCAAACTTCTTTAGAGGTATTCAGGCCAGATCTTTGCCCTGGGCTTTTCCAACTGGAAGGCTGCCCTAAATGGGGCATTTGGGGTTTCCTCTGATGTATAGGAATCCCAGAGTGGCATAAAGTTGGTTTCACACTACCTGTTTACAGCACTTTTGGCACAGTGAGCACGTTTAGGGTGGGAAGGTGTGCAGATAGAGCGCAAAATGGCAATGATCCAGCGATCTCTGCTCAGTCAAATGCTTCTTAGGAGACTGTCCCTGCTGGTATAATTTAGACCAGCCCCAACAGGTCCCAGAATAGAAAGGTCCTTCCCCTTATTTCTACCTTTAGAGTCCTGGGCCGAGCACCTGGCCCTAGAGATGGGAAGTGTAGACTTCAGTCATAGCCAAGAAAGTGGATGCTTGCATCCATACAGAGACCTGGGAGAGTCAATTGGGCTAAGGAATTCATATGATCAGATCTTATTGCAAGACTGGCTCTATACTGAGTTACAATATAAGTAGCAAAATAGACTCTATAGGCTAGTCGCAGCTCATTTGGTATTGGCATATAAATGAAGTCTCCTGATAAACTATGCATTACTGAAAATAGGGAAGAATGTCCGGCTTGGATATAACTAAATGTTTAGACACTAACTTGTGGGGGTTTTGTTTGTTTTTTTTCTTTTCAATATAGCAATTTCTGATGACTAACAAGTTGGACACAGCAATGTGGCTTTCCCGTTTGTTCACAGTCTACTGTTCAGCTTTATTTGTTCTGCCCCTTCTAGGGTATGTATTGTACTATTTTCAGTTGTTCGAATGTTACAAAATAACTAAGTTTTATCTTATGCTTATGCAAGCTTTCAATTTCCCAAAAATTACATAGGTCGTAAAGAAATGTGTGCAGATTATTTGTTTTAGCTTGTCTAGGTTTTAACTTTTACTCTCACTTCAATAGAACAGTTTGAGAATTTAAGTTGTTAAAAATAATTTTAATAAAGTATCTAACTTCTTTCTTAAAAAAATCTTTAATTTTGTTTCCTTGGAACTGACTAGGAAGACTGCTTTTTCCCCCTGTATTCCTATGAAATAATGCTTTCAGTAGTTCTGTAATGTTGAGTGCTATGCACATCAGCAATGGTACGTAAATAAAAATGACTTTTAAAAGAAAAAAAAAACAAATTAATACTGATCGTTGTCTTGGCTGTAATAGTAGAAATAGCTTCAAGTATTGTGCAGTCATGATGCAATCCTCAAGGGAGGATGGTTTGTATGGTAACCTCTCCTCTGATAATTTACAGGTTGCATGAAGCAGCTAGCTTTTATCAACGTGCCTTGCTAGCAAATGCGCTTACCAGTGCTCTTCGACTACACCAAAGGTTACCACATTTTCAGCTAAGCAGGACATTCCTGGCTCAGGCTTTGTTGGAGGACAGCTGCCACTACCTTATGTATTCTCTCATCTTCGTTAATTCTTATCCTGTTACAAGTATCCTTTATCTAAGTACTCTTTCACATATTATTATTATTATTATTATTATTATTACTACCTTAAACATTACTCCATGTGTGAGGATTGTGACACTTAATTCTCTTCCACAGCAGCCTTCATTGTGATTGGAGAAATTGATTTAAAACCAAAGTGCGGCTGCTATCCATAGAACATACAGCATAGTTAAGGCTATGATTATGTCACGGAGGTCCTGGAAGTCACGAAATCCATGACTTCTATTGACCTATGTGACATTCTGCCCCAGGGCTGGAACTCCCAGCCGGACCCCCCGCAGGTCCCAGTGCCTGCCCTGGTGGGAGAATCCCCTGCAGCTGCCCAGCCACGGGGGAAGGTGGTGGTGGGGACCCTGTGCAGTTTCCCGGTGGTCATGGGGACCCCCTGCAGCTGCCAAGCCGTGGGGGGGGGGGAGGGGAGGAAGAGCCCCCTGAGCTCCTAGCTGCTGGAGCAAGTTGACCCTGCAGCAGCCCAGCCCCCGCAGGCTGCAGGGACCCTGGAGTTCCCACTAGTCGCAAGTGGTGGGGAACCCCCTGGAGCTCCCTGTTGCTAAGGACAGCACCCCCCCCTCCCCGAGCTGCTCAGCCCCCATTCACTGCAGCAGTGGGGGACCCCAGAGCCCCAGCAGCAGTGGGTGCTGAACCCGCCTCCCCATTTTGTCAGGGATATTTTTAGTGAAAGTCAGGGACAGGTCACGGGCTTCTGTGAATTTTTGTTTATTGCCTGTGACCTGTTCCTGACTTTTACTAAAAATATCTGAGACAAAAACTTAGCCTTAAGGGTAGTCAGTATAGCAAATCTCTCCCACATGGCATGTGGCCCTTACCTGGAGGGACCACTCTTATGGTGAAAGTACATTTCAGTCTCTGCTTCCAGGCAATTGTGGGGGTTTTTTTGTTTTTCTTTTTGCGGAGACTCAGGAACTATGGCAGTGATATAACAAACTCATTTCATGTAATCCAATGAACAGTCATCGGATGGTAAGATCTCTGTCACTACCACCATGGGCTACATGTGAATTATATCTGATTTGGTACCTCACTTCTAAACTATTGATAAGAGCTATTGAGGCTTCTCCTTAGATACGTTTATTTTCACTGTATTAATGAGAATTTTAGCTGTTGAAATAGTACCTTTCAGCTTGATGACAAGCAACAGGAATTTAGTAAGTGGTTATCTTCCTTCTTCAGGTTTACCTATTTTATTTATTGTTTCACTGTACTAAGATGTGCCTGGCAGCAGAGACATCTGACTGCCGTCGTGAAGTATAGTATGTTAATAAGAAGTGTGCTGCCATTCTTTGTCTAAAACAGCATTGTAAACCATTCTTTAGGGATTTCATGCTTTCACTGTTGCCAGTTAATACTGTAGTAGCTCATAGAGTCAAGTATATACCAGAGTAAACATTTTTTAGGGGGGGGGGGGGGGAGGAATCCTGATCATTAAGTAGTATACGTTAGGATTGTGATACTTTGACAGTACAGACTAGCTTTTGAATAACTATCTTTAACACCTTGTTTAATCTGTGTGCACTCTGTCCATCTTCTGTTAACACTTCAGACTCGTCAGTCTGAGCAGTCAGTTCACACCAAGATAAGCGCCCTTTCCTTCACTTCAGCGCCAGACACTTGATCAGTTACACAAAGGACTTTAATTTGCAGTTCTGTGACCTTGGCTTCAGAATGAAGTTTTGAACGCACACTGTGACATGACATAATACCAGAAAGTGGGTCTGGAATGTATTTTGCTCTACTTCTACATTCAAGTTCACTTCTAGAGAATAGAAATGCCAGGCAGTAGTAATCTGTCTCAAGTATTAGGAACAAGAGAGCTTTGTGGAATTTAGTTTATGCCCCTTACACCTGTTACATTTCAGTATCTGTTGTAAAGGTTGATCATAAAAAGTTGTGGTGACAGTGCACTTGATATCTTCCCAAATTCATTCCATTGACTCATCTCGGGAAGGAAAATGTAAACTCCATTTGCTGACTTTGGCTGATAACTTTTTTCTATTACTGTAGTGCCTTGAAGTCTCAGCTGAGAGCAAAACCGCATTATGCTAGACAAAGTTTACGATCTAGATAGACAAGAAAGGGTGAAAGAAAGGAAGGATTATTATTCCCACTTTGCAGATGGAGAGCCAAGGTATGAGGCGATTAAGTGACTTGCCCAAAATCCTTGATGGAAACAAAACAAATCAAGAAATGTTTGGGTCACCAGTAATACAGCTGTGTGTGATGTCTGTCTCACAGTTACACCTAGTTCCGCTAAGTCTTTTCAGAACATCACGAAAGAGGCTGCTAGCGGATTATGCACCCCTCCTCTTTTTAATATTATTTTTTCAAAAGGAAACATAGCTACAGAGAGAACTGTTATACATATACATATCTCTGAGCTCTGTACTACTGTCACTGATTTTGAAAACTTCTTGCTAAGGATAATGCTATACTTCATGCTATAACAACTGTATTATGTAGATATGCTGACATGATATTCATCATACAGAATAAATGTATTAAAATACTTTCTGGCCTATAATTTTCCTTATTTCTTGCTTCAGTGAGTATTTTCCCAGTTCTGCTGTTCTCATTGCTTCATGCTGCCACATATACAAAGAAGGTTATTGATGTAAGTATGGTGCAATATATTGCTCAGTACTTTTTGGTGTAAAATGGCTTGTATCTAGAGGTTGTAAACACATTTCAAAGGGTTGCGATTATCCTCTCTTTCTTTATGGCTAGTTGGGAGAGTGGTCTTGAAACGCTTTTGTGTTCCAATGTGGGGTCACAATATGGTAAAGTTGAGAACCAATCAAGTTAATTTTTGCATAATAAATATAGATGGATGGTCTAACCTCCTGACACACAGACACAATGTTTGTAGACAAGCCTCTTCTTAGTTTGAGGTGCTCATCTTGCTAGCCAGCTTGTGTTGATTAAATACCAGTACTTTAGAATATGTTAATCCTATTTAAGCTTTGTGCTCTCTTTTTCTCTCCAGTTACTATCCATATGGAAGCAAATGACTTCCACATTTGCCTACTATGCAGAAATACTTGAGATATCTGACTGCATTGCAACAGATTATGGTGGGTTGCATCTGGACCCCCTTCTAGCTGCACTTAGACAAGTGCTGTTTCAGTAGGTGAAACAGCAAAGTGCTTAAAATGAAGTTGGAAAACAAAACAATATTTAAAGAAGCTGCTTCTCAGCCCCAAATCCTCACTATGTTGTTTTATTTATATAATACACACACTGTCCTTTAGAATCTTTTTTTTCTTTTAAATTAAATTTTCCATATGCTACTGGTACATATTTCGTTCTAGTAATCAGAATAAAGCTATTGGCCATTGCTATGGCATCTGTAACTAAAGTGAAAAAGGGTAAAACTGGATTTTTACTTTTCCCAAAATCACATATTTTCTCCATATGTCTTGTGGATAATGCTGGAAAGTGGAAGATGCTTACTTTCCTTTCATAGAAAGTGTTAGGATTAACTGTTTGGGAAGTATGTAAATGTGGGGTATTTTTCTGCAATGCTTCTCTTTTCTACAAAAGCCCTATATTTGAAGTATCCTGTAGAGGATCCCAGAATCTTATTAGTTTTCAAGTAACTAGGTAGGGTCTCAAAAGTTCCTGAAATTAGTATGGCTGACAGTCATTTGAGTGTTTGAGTTAAAACTAGAGCAAGAACAGAACTGGACAATCTAACTGACTCTAACTATTGTTTTCCCTTTCTAAAGGCAAGAGGTTTGAATAGTCTGCCTTTCCTGAGAAGTCTTTTAGAGAAACTAAATGCTAATCAACAAAATATTCTAAAATTCATTGCTTGCAATGAAATTTTCCTGATGCCAGCTACAGTTTTTATGCTTCTTAGGTAAGAATTACAGAAACATTTTCTAATATATTGACTTCCATACTTGAACATTTCCTACCCAAGGCCTCAATCTTGCAGTTAGTTCTACATGGGTACAGGTGTAAAGCTCATTGCAGGATCTGTCCCTGAGCTTGTTCATAGAGACAGATACGTTTAATTTCTTCTAGATAAAAATCTGACAGATTACTTAATTTCATTCTGCTAAATCAAAGTGAATTTTTGCCATTTTATCAGTGATCACAGAAATAGACTTGAAATGCCTGGTGTGTGTCTGTTTTTATGTGTGTTTTTTGTTTGAGTAACAGCAACTGAGATTTGACCGTACACTAATTTATTGGGTAGAGTTGAATAACTTTGGTCAATGTAATGGAACACATGCCAGTGGTAAGGTAGCTGGGATTTTAGCTTTTAAAAACAAACAACTGGTGCTTTTATTTAAGTAGAGCACTCAAAAGTCTAAATAGGATCGGGACCTCACTGTGCTAGGAAATGTGACCAGAAGCAGTCATGGCCCCAGTCTGAAGAATTTATGATTGAAGGTCTTGATGATTTATGATTGAAGGTCTATCTCCATGTGGTCCTGATCCTTCAGTGATCTCCCTGCATCTCTGTAGAGCCCCATTAACTTCAGTATAGAGGCTACAAGCCTATCCATTAAAGTTGACTTCAATGAGGCTCCATGCAGGCATAGAGGTCTATCCACACACTGGTCGTTCTGAGACTAGAGCCCTAGGCTGTCCCTTAACCTCTTTTTGTAGCAGGGACTATCATTTATTCCTCGTTTGTGTAGTTCCTAACACAATGTGTGGCCTGAAGGTACTACTGTAATACAAATAGTAATGATCTGTGTTGTTTTGGCTTTGGAGCTCATAGCATGCAATTCATTTTAATGGGGACATTATTGGTGATAAACTGTGATACCTTTGTGATGGGTTCGATCACAGAAACCCCCTTGGGACTGTTACCTGATGTGCTGAGACTACCTCTGAGCCCGTTTTTTCTGCCAGCTTGGGCCTCCAGAACCCTGCCTTGTCGAGCCAGACACACCAGTCTGCTCCAACACAGACCCAGGGTTTGAACCGCGTGCCCCAAAGCTGCAGACTTAACTGAAAACAGCTTAAAAAGTGCTCCTGTCTATAGCACCCAGACACCCAGCTCCCAATGGAATTCAAACCCCAAATAAATCCGTTTTACTCTATATAAAGTTTATACAGGGTAAACTCATAAATTGTCCGCCCTCTATAACACTGATAGCGAGATATGCACAGCTGTTTGCTCCCCCCAGGTATTAATTACTTACTCTGGGTTAATTAATAAGCAAAAAGTGATTTTATTAAGTATAAAAAGTAGGATTTAAGTGGTTCCAAGTAATAACAGACAGAACAAAGTAAGTTACCAAGCAAAATACGCAAGTCTAAGCCTAATACATTAAGAAACTGATTACAGATGAAATCTCACCCTCAGAGATGTTCCAATAAGCTTCTTTCACAGACTGGACTCCTTCCTAGTCTGGGCCCAATCCTTTCCCCCGGTACAGTCCTTGTTCTAGCTCAGGTCGTAGCTAGGGGATTTCTCATGACTGGAACCTCCTTTGTTCTATTCCACCCCCTTATATAGCTTTGGCACAAGGCGGGAATCTTTTGTCTCTCTGGGTCCCCACCCCTCCTTCTAAATGGAAAAGCCCCAGGTTTTAGATGGATTCCAGTACCAGGTTACATGGTCACATGTCCTGTGAGACCCCAAGCCTTCATTCTTCCTGGCCTGACTCTCAGGAAGGCTTGCAAGTAAACCGAGCCATTTACAACCAATTGTCCTAGTTGATGGGAGCCATCAACATTTCAAACCACCATTAATGGCCCAGACTTTGCATAATTACAATAGGACCTCAGAGTTCTATTTCATACTGTAATTCTAGTTTCAGATGCAAGAATGATACATTCATACAAATAGGATGAACACACTCAGTAGATTATAAGCTTTGTAATGATACCTTACAAGAGACCTTTTGCATGAAGCATATTCCAGTTACATTATATTCACACGCATTAGCATATTTTTATAAAATCATATGGAGTGCAACGTCACAACCTTAATCAGTTCATAGCATGTGGGTGCACAATGCTGGGCAATGACTTGTAACAAGTGACTAAATCAAGAGTCCAATAAATTCTTCAGTCAGCAAATTTAAAGTTGTCTCAAGATACAAGGCAGATGCACTAAGATCAAGTAAATCTTTGTTTGTATTTTTTAAACGAAACCCAAAGTCAAAACCAGTGATCCCACAGTGTAAACAATCAGTGCATAGTTTCATGATCTTTAGGATGTGAAATATTTATAGGAGTGTTTAGCTAAGCAGGTAGAAGTTAAAAGCTAGCACTTTAGCATCCATTCCATGCCTCTCCTATTTTACTATCGGAGGGAAACAGTCTCTGAGCAACCATATACATTTTTTTTTGTTTTGTTTTGTTTTTTTGTTTTAAATTTTGGCAGCATGCTTAGCTTTGGTGAAATGTGACTAAATTTGTCATAGATATCAAATCAAGGACTCCCCCTCAGCCTGTACACAGAAAATGCATTTTCCATTCATCACCAGGTTCTAGCAGAAAGGTGGGGGAGGGGGGGAGGGAAGGATCTTCATGGACGTATATATTTCCTAGTACACAGGTGGAAAATCTGGAAGGATTTCTTCCAACCCATTCTTCATGTACATATAACTTAGATTTTTGTTGTTCCTCTGGCTACATCAACCATCCAGTTTGAGGAATTACCTCATAAAGATGAGATTTAATCCTTTAGGAAGGGCATATTGGACTTTCTGAGATGTCCTCTGAAGAATTGTATCTATCAAATCTCATTCCTCAGTGTGGCAGGCTGAGGACACTTATGAAGTCAAATGAGAACTCATGACTACCTTTAGTGTTGCAAATGGTCTGTGTAGATCCTTTTCCATTGTGTGTTCCTTGATGCTTTGTGAGCCAAAGAATGACCTATTAAAGAACTCTGTTCTATAAAATGTACAGGAAAATAAACTGTGCTACCATTTTATTATTATTATTTTATTATTATTTTTGAAGGATAGCTACCTCCGAAGATTGCTATTACTCAAAATATTATGCTGTAGTTGTAGAAAGTTAGACTTAAATTCAAGAGGGGAATGTGGCTTTTGCTGGAGAAGATATATCTTAGGCAAGCTGGTCTTGGTGTAGAACATGATGAGCCTAGCTAACTCGTAAGCAAAAAGGAAGGGAATGTGCTTAATATAGCTTTTCTTGGACATGGTACGGAGATAAGCAGTTGGTGTCTTTAGTCACAGTCATACAACATAGTGTTTGTCTAACTGATTAGGAAACCCTATTTTCAGATGCTGAAATTATTTTAAAAACCATTTGAGATCTGGTCTAAAAGTAACATTTAAAAACATCTCATCTCCTTTTGGACCTCTTAAAATCAGTATAAAGTGTGCACACACACGCACAACCCCCCCCCTTTTTTTAATGCATGTTTTTTTTCTCCCACTGTAGCTCAATTTATTTTACACTTCAAATTTCCATAGTCCATGGGATAAAGATGCCTTTTAAATGTTTGAAGAAATCCAGTTTACTGAAAAATAGTCTTGCCTATAGTTCGCTATTTTCAGAGCTCTTAATGTAACAATATATGAGCGAGCTTTTCACAAATCAGACTGCATTGATATTGAGCTACACGTGTGGCAGATTATATTTTCCATCCAATGAAATTAAATCAGGATGCTCCTTTTCTTACCACTACATAAAACCCAGGGGGTATGTCTACACAGCAATAAAACCCCCATGGCTGGCCTGGGCCTGTAAACTTGCTGTGTGGACTTCTGGGCTTGGACATCTACACAGCAAGTTTGCAGCCTGAGCCCCACAAGCCCAAGTCCACTGATGTGGGCCAGCCTTGAATGTTTTATTGCAGTGTAAACATGTAGCATGTCTTGTATGAAATACTGTAGCAAAGAATTTAGTGATGAACAAGTTGATGCAAAGTTTGTAAAATGTAGTAAACTTGTGTTGTCCCAGAACAGCCACTGCCAAACCCCATTAAGTATATGTAGTATCTTGTGTATATAGTATTGACTTTTAAGCCTTAATATGCATTTTGACAGCATGCAGGGGTATTGTGAAGAATAGCTTCTGTGGAAAGGATTCAAAATGCCATGCTTAGTGTCTCAAGCAATTACCATAATTGGACATACAAATCAAGTATTTATGCATGTACCTGGCCAGTTGAATACCAGTTTGCAAGCACATACATGGAATTTCCTGTTCAAACTACACAGGCATTTGCATCCACTTCTGTGTTTGTCACATCTTCAAAATTGGGCACATAAAGCACTTTATAAATGGTAATTTTAATATGAGAGCAGTAATACTGCGTTTCTTTCGTTGTGTTTTTAAAATTTCAATTATGGTGTAGCATGCAGTTGTTGCTTTTTATTTTATAACTTTCAGCCTTAGTGGATATGAATATGCTGGTGTTTCTAGATATCTTATTGCTTTTTGTTTGTCAAATCTGGATTCTCAAACAAATGTGATCATCTGACTATCCTCAGCATATAAAATATACGTAGTTGCCTTATTTCTAATTGCAAAACATACTGAGTTTGTGATGACAAAACTCAGAACAATTTTTTTCCTTTCCTTTCAGTGGCCAGGGAAGTTTGCTTCAGCCTTTCATTTACTATAGATTTCTTACATTGCGTTATTCCTCCCGTAGAAATCCATATTGCCGGTAAGCATTACATTGATTTGAGAATTAATAATGTATTAAAACTTATGTACAATAGTATGCTAAAATGTTACATGCTAGAAATGTAATTCATATGTAACTGGGCTTAAAAAAAAAACTAAAAAAAAACCCTGATTCAAAATTACATTTCCAAACAGCACCATAAATGGGTGGTTGCTCTTCTCCCTCACTAAATTGTAGTTGCACAAGTAATATACTGTGAAAAGTTTTCTCATGACTGTTTTTAGATAAGCTTTTTGTGAAGTGAAGCTCCTCAGTTCCAGGACAGGTTTTGTTGCCACAGACTAGTTTGAGAACCAAAGCCTCAAAAGTACAGTATACTACAAGAAATCAATCATTCCATTTTACTATTGATGTCTTTCAACAGAAATCCGGGAAAGCATTTCAATCCTTGACATCTTAAAAAACCCTTTAAAGCAGTGCAGCATTATATTTGATTCATTTGCTTAATTATATGTGCCCTGAAGAGATGAACTGGGATTTCGCTGTAATTTATGGGATATTCTGAATTGTTTCTGTTGTGAGAGTGTTGCCATGCACTCTTTCTTCCTGGAGGAGGGGAAGGGGTTCTAGAACATGGGTTTGTCTCTCTTCCTTTCTTGGTGTCTCTTTGCTCTGTTGCTTGCACCTTCTACACCACCACCACCACCTCTCTCCCCTTGTAAAAACTATCACCTTTCTTTCATGGTGCTCCCTTTTTGTCTGAGGCTGCCTTTTAAGTTTGAAGTAGCTTGCAAAAGTGATTAAAAACCTGAAGAATTTCAGGAGCAAGAATTCTCAGGTCCACACTGAACATTTATTGCTCATATAAAAGTATTACACTAAGTTGTTCTCAGATGCTTTCTAGCTACTTTTGGGATCTAATATGAGATTCTTGAATAATTGAATTGAAGACTGTTTTGAGGTTTAATAACTGCTGATCAACACAGCTGTGATGTAAATATATTTCTGATTTTTTTTATTATTATTTTCAGGACTCTTTTCACAGAGCTGAGGATTGTTGTTGAACACCTAATAATGAAGCCTTCATGCCCTCTTTTTGTAAGAAGACTGTGCCTCAATAGCATTTCCTTTATAAGCAGACTAGCACCAACAGTTGCATAATTAACTTTCAGAAATGTGTGTATGTATATATTGTGAACATTATGAGCAGCTGGCATTTCTGCTAATGGTTATAAATTCCAGTTTTTACACTGATCTCACTCTAGTTTGTATAAAATTGTCTATACATTTCCCTCTGAGATATTCAGTGCATTGTCTCACAAAGTTTCTAAGTTGTCCTAAGTTTCCAAGAAAATATTACTATGCTGTATTGCTAATTGGTGAAAGTATCTGTTTGCGTCTTAGCCAAAATTATTTTAAGGAAAAAATACCAGTCATACAGAATGTTAAACATGCAAAAAACCAAATGGTTAACAGAGAATTGTACCTTCCCCCCCCCCCCCCCCCCATAAAATAGACCTACTGAAAGCAGATATATATTTAAGAATTTTAGTCAATCCTAGCTGTATGCATAGCTACTATAAGATGTTACCACAGAATAACTTGTAGTCTGTTACAGATAGCAATTGGCATACGGACATATGCAGTACATTTTGGACAGTATTCTTTTCTGCACTCCAAATATACTCAGTACACTTAATTTGTTTAAATTCACGTAGTCGGTTCATGAATGCAAACATGGCCCATTTAGGAGGTAATCAAATGGATTAAAAATCTCATGAACTGTGGTGGTTGATGTGACAGTTTTCTGGAGGCGAGTCTGTTTTTTAATGTCATGTAAAAGTGAACACGCCAGTAAATCACCTAATGCCCTCATACTTTCACATCCTGCATTTGGGAGAATTCTTAAAGATCTGCCCATATCAAACTCTCTGAACAGTGAGCTTGTGTTTCTATATGATGAATGTCTTTGTCACTATAGTGAAGTCACTGACCAGTAGGCTTCTGTATAAAACGAAGGTGCAGTGTTTAAACTTCTACCCACCTCAAGTCATTGTGTAATGTAATAGTGCAAAAAATTATTATTGCAAATACAAGTGCTTTTGTGCCTAAATAAGGTGAGACTGCAACAATTCAGGCATGGATACTTTTTAGAAAATACAGATTAATCTGTAGCTAGTCCTATATGAATTATTTTCCCAGTTTCTAAGAACCTCACTGAGATGGAGAATTTACGTAAAGGATTGCACCTGGTCAGACATCTATTGAAACAAATTACTGTAGAGAAAATTTGGCGTAAGTCAATCTGTTCCTATAATAACACTACTAAATATCTTGACTTCAGAAATGCATGTGAAATTGAGTGCTGATTACACATTCACCCAGCATACCTCATTATTGTAAAGGTATTCTTTTTTCCAGGAATTACATTTGTCTGAATTTACCCAAATTTTAAGGAAACAGGCTAAGATGTTTGGGCGAGTAGGCACAGTATACAATTGATACTTTAGTTGCATAGAAGTTAAATTTTATTCATTGAGCGTCTCCTTTATAATTCAGTGTCCTTTATTGCATGATCAGATCAGACCTTATACTAAATATTTGGAAAACTCTTGCTCCTTAAGTCAAAATATTTCCTTGTAATTATCTAGTTTCCTTACGTATGTTGCTGATGTAATTTAGGCTTGTCAGTCATTAGTTTCTGTCAGGAGCCATGCATTGTACATTTTTGCTCAACCTCCAGGTACTGATAAAAATGATGTTGTGAATAATTTTACTTGATTGCTCTGACCTTGGCTTTTTGAGCATAATTAGCTATTTATGGAACTATTACACATTGTGCAGAAGCAACTGCATGCTATACTCTGGTACAGCTGCTCAGACTTGCAACCAGCCTCAATATCTGTGTCCTGTGATCTGAGTGTTTTTATAAAAACTAAAATTTCTACAGCAATAAAATGAATGTTAAAAAATAGTTTGCTAGTAGATGGCTTTTCGAGTTTATTTCCTCTGTGTAAAGTAACTGCAATATTCTGAGACGAGTCCTGAAGTTGAGCAGAGAGTGCAATTTTTGTGTGTGTGTGCGCTTTTCTCTACCTAGTCCCATTGCCACACTTGAATCTAACCTAAATGCTACACAGATCAGAGCCCGGACACCTCCTTACATCCACCTTTATTTTGGAACCACCTTTTTACTTATTCTAAGAAAGCAAGTTTTTAAGCGTTAGCACTGGTGTTCACAACCCTGGAGGGCAGCTTTCAAGAAAAATGTTAGTTTTTCTTTTAAATTTAAATTGCAGTGCATCTTTTGGACCCAAAAACTTGTAACCAGAAGAACAGAAATGTAAATCTGCTCTTGAGCCTAGCTATCTTTGTATGGCAGCATGATGTGTCTAGGACATTGTTGAAAAGTTAACACGTTTATCATTCTTAAATGCCATGCACATATGTGAGGCATGATTTGTCTCATTTACACCACTGACTTAAGAGGAATAACTCCTGATGTACATTTGAGTAAGTGGAAAGGTGAATAAAGTCCTTTGCAGTGGTGGTGTAGCTGCGTTGGTCCCAGACTACAAGAGACGCAAGGTAGGTGAGGTAATATCTTTTATGGGACCATCTTCTATTGGTGGAATCATAGAATATCAGGGTTGGAAGGGACCTCAGGTCATCTAGTCCAACCCCCCTGCTCAAAGCAGGACCAATCCCCAGACAGATTTTTGCCCCAGATCCCTAAATGGCCCCCTCAAGGATTGAACTCACACCCCTGGGTTTAGCAGGCCAAGGCTCAAACCACTGAGCTATCCCTCCCCTGAGGTGTAAGCGTTTTCAGATCCTTGGTATTTAATTTGCATAAGTTCATTGAAACCTTCATCTCACATTGTTTTCTGTTGTCAGATTCTGAACCAGCTAGGGGACCATATGCTAGTGACATTGTGCCTGATTCACCACTTCATTTTTACATGGGTGTGACTCACTTGATTTCAATGGCGTTATGCTGGTGTAAAACTGGAGTAAAACAGTGGACAATTAGGCCTGTTTATTACAGCACCTGTACCATACTCTGAACATGTGGGAGAGTAGCTGGGTGAATAAGTGAGCAAGTTCTCTATTCATAGCAGACTTAAAGCAGATGAAATGGCTAGAAAGAGCAGAACTAGCAGGCCTGAGGAAGGTATGATTCTTTCTTTCAAGATTTAACTGGGTTGGTTTAGTTCTACTTTACTCACAATTTTTTTTTTAAACTATTAGAAATTGATTATGAAACTTTCCATACCTAGGATTTAGTTTGACTAATACCCCATGCTTTGTGGAAGGTTTCCTTATTACTCTGTCACAATATTACCCAGATTTAGCAGAGAGCACAGAGATATGGCTGGACAAAACTGCAGATATAGTTCTGCCCTTAGCTTGAACAACCTAGCTAGTCAATGCTTCACAGTACTTACAGGACAGCTAAGTAGTGGGAATAGTTTTGACCCCTTATTTTGCTTGCAAACTACAAGCCAACACTTTCCAGCAAGCGTTCTTGATCCTTTGTCAATCCTCATAATACCTATTATCTAACAAACAGTGTTTTCCCACCATCACAAAAATAAGGTTGGAAATTTTTGTTGAAAGTAAAAAAAACAAACACCCCCCCCCCTCCCAGCTTCTTCCTTGTCCCTTCACTACCTGTTTCCACCATTACCTGTGTGTGTGAACGTTTTTCTAAATTATAACTAAGTTGCGCACATCATGTGCCAGGGCTATCATAGTTTGCCTGCTGAACCCATGAGTATAGGTTTCACATCACGGAGTAGGTGAGCCTATCACACGTGACTGTGACATCAGAATGAAGTTTTGCAACTAGCGTGTGAAACTCAGGTTCCAATCATGATTACCCATAACAAATTTCACATCTAATTCCAATGAAAGGTTTTTAGGCTGACCAAATAGGTTGTGCTAACCTAAGTACCTCTTCTGAAACCAGATGGAGTTTTGTATGATTTAGCTTTTCACAATAAATTCATATGGCTGCATACAGAGGAGAGAACTGGTTGAGGAACATCAGATTACCTTTCTTTCAGTCCTCTTTAGATAAACATAAACTAAAGCTACATGACCAATTTGGAGAAATCTCTGACATACAGTTGGGAAATGAGCAATGTCAGATTTTTTAAAAAACAAAATAATAGGTATCTTATACACACACACACACACACACACACACACACCTGTCTTCTTCCTCATCTCTATCCAGATTTCTTCTACTTGTATTCCTCTTTGTACTTTCAGCTGTATATGTATTGTCACTTCATTAGAAATGAAAAAATACCCTGCTGTGTATAAAGGGGAGCACTATAAATTAAGATATTTTAAATTCTGTTCTTTAAGAATATTCTATTTTCAGTCACCATGTATTTTTCAATTTCTGTCCTAAACCCGTACTTCATATTGTTTTTGAGATGCTAAAGGTATTTTGTGATAACATGCATATGTATATATAATTGCTTATTAGGTACTTATATCGTCCCCATTACTTAGTATCTGAATGTCTCACAATCTTTAATGCACAACACCCTATGAAGTAGGGAAGTACTATTCCCCTCTTACAGATGGGCAACTGAGGAAGAGAGAGATTAAGTGACTTGCTCAAGGTCCCATAGGAAATCTGTGATGGAACAGGGAATTGAAGCCAGGTCTCTTGAGTCCCAGGCTTGTGGAGCATACTTCCGTTCAGTAACAGAAATGATAGTTCTGTTCCTGTTCCAAAAAATACATTAAGGCTTGGATCCACAAGGTGGATCACCCCCAGCCCCTATGTTGGGGAGTGCTGGGCAGGCGGTGTGGTCTCAATGCCCCCAGGGCTGGGCGGACGGACAGGCAGCATGCCCCAGCCCCAGCCCCGGGTCTTGTGCTCACTGTGACGAACTGGGACTGTTCCTACTGCGGTCTGTGAGTGCTGACAGGGGAGTGTGGCTGGGATAGTCTGCATTGGGGGATGGGAGACTGACTGAAAATACCTGAGCCTGTAACATGAGAACCCAGGAGGGGGCTGGGGCGAGGTGACACCTTTGCCCGGGAAACTGAACAAAGGCTGTGGGAGGGGTCGCTGAAGGCAGAGTCTGGGAAGCTGGCTGGTGAGGTGGCTGGAGGCAGGGAGGGCTCTGACCTCTGGAGGGGGGCTGGGGTGCCCGAGGACCCCAAGATGGACCTAACTGAGGGGTATCCTGTTGTCTGTGCCTGCAAGACCCGTCTCGGACTGTATTCCCGTCGTCTAAATAAACCTTCTGCTTTACTGGCTGGCTGAGAGTCATGGTGAATCGCAGGGAGCCGGGGGTGCAGGGCCCTGAGTCCCCCCACACTCCGTGACACTCACCAGCCCCAACCTGCCTGCCCCTGCCAGCCTCTTGGCCACACCGGGAAGGGAGGGAACTGGAAGCAGGCAGGAGGGGACCTGGGGGTGGAGCATGGGCGAGGCCACGCCAGGCTGTTTTGGGGAGGCACAGTCTTCCCCTGCCTATGGTACCCACCGCCCATGTGAGAGGTGCTGGACCTCTGTTAAAATCCTGCTCCCTCTCAGGCAGAGAGGGGAATTGAACCTGTGTGTCCCACATCCCAAGTGAGTGCTCTTGGACTAAAAGCAATGGACTAAAAGTTAGATGATAGGCACCCCCACACCATCTATATTTTGAATGGGACCCAATCTGGTAGGCAGCCTTTGAGCATGCCTACTGACTGGATTGTGCTCTGCATGTGAATTAGACATTCATCTGCTGCCTACAGTATTTCCCCTTGATTTGTGGATTGCTCTGGGGCATAGGCGGGAGATAGGCATCCAAATGCCCAGAGTGAGGGAGCAGTGTGTGTGTGCTCAGAAGCAGAAACATAGGCGCCTAGGGAACTTTTATCCTAAAAATGCATGTGCCGAGTGAGTAGTGCACCTACAGTGTTTGGCAGGAATTTTGTGGATCACAGTGGAGCCTAAAAATGAGATTTAGGTGCCTAAACCTGAGATTTAGGGCTTGTCTGTGCACTTCTCCAGTTTGGACACAGGGTGCTGCCAATCACAGATTGGCATGCTGTGCTGAAACCATCTTTCCACCCCGTGTGGACACTGCTGGTGTGAACTAAAGGGCGCCTAGTTCACGTTATCTTGATCCTGTTTGAAAGTAGCACAAAGGAAGCAGAAACTCCAATTCCTCAGCAGTCAGTGAGCAAGTGTAGCCAGCTCCTATGACTACTCCTATGCCCACAGAGCTGATGTAGAAAGTAAGGGAGAAGTGGCCATAGCATAGAGTGACTTTGAGACCATCTGCAAACTGGTGGAATTTAGAGCAGCTTGTTCTAAATCCCCCTGGGGCTATGGCTGGCATAGAGCTGGCTGGAAAAATGGAATCATAACTGCCTCCCTGACATCTCTCCCTCTTCGCTATTTCCAGTAGAATCAAAGTGCATCAGAGAATCTGATTCCATGAATACTGGTATGTGAGAGTATGAGACCATGCTGTTTTACTGTAATCATCTATACTGGCTCATTTTGAACAAAGGGGTGTACAATATTTGTGGAGAGAGTACAACTATTGTGGAAATATTATATTGCAATAGTATCCTAACTGCTAGACACTTCCCAAAAACACAGGCAGAGACAGTCCCTACCCCGAAAAGCTTACAATCTAAAAAGTTTTCTTTTTAAGAACAGGACCTTGAATAATCATTTGCTATTTCATAAATACAATATCAATGTAATGAAATAAAGCTTCAAAAGCTTCTTTTATAGCGCATGCCAGCATTCCTTAGTAACTTTTCTGCAAAAGCTGGATCCATTTTTAATTGCAAATATTGTACAGGTAAGAGAGTTTCATTGCTCCCACCATCTATGCTATCCACTCTGTATAAATTTCTAAAATAAATTGAAAAATTCATTGTTTTCCTGTATTCAAGGACTGAGGCACACAAATGCTAATGTAGGGCTCAGAGGGGAAATAACATTCTCCTGCATATTTGAGAAAATCTGAAGCCCTTTCAAGAAAATCTAATAAACATAATAATCACAGCCTGCTGACACTAAGGAAAAAAGACCTCATTCGCTCTTTCTTTTATGCAGCGATTTACTGGTCCCTACTGATTTCCAAATTGGATCACCGTAGTAAATTATCCATGCCAGTACCTGTGAAAGTAAGCACTGGGATCCATATTTGTTTTGTGTTCTGCTTAAATCAGCAAGAATGATAAATTTGATGGTATGAAATTGGAAATATCAAGGGCTTTCTTCAATGAATGAGCAAAATGTCTCCACTTGTAATTTATTGTGACCCTTTTTCACTGTATGTGCTTTGTATGTCTAGTATTTATTTCAACACAAATTAAATTGCTCTCTCCTTCTATATTGTCACATCTGTGGTATTATTTGATGTCAAAATCAAATCGTGTAATAATTTTTTTCCTAGATTCAAAGCAATCTTACAATGTTTTGTTGCAAAGGAACACTTAGTACTAGAACTCAGCTTTCTTTTGAGTGTAGTTGAGTTACTAGTTGGAAACTTTACATATAAAATGTCCTCTTGTTTACCAAACAGTGCAAGATACATTACATCAGTTCCCAGTATTGTTTTATTTAATGGTGGAAAGGAAGAACTAAGTTCAAAATCTCAAATGTCAATAAAGACTTAAGGCTGGATCATCAGCTTGAAGCTATGCTGATTTATCTCAGCTAAAGATTTAGGCCCCAATCCTGCACACACTTATGCACATGCTTAACCTTACTGTCGTGAGTAGTCCTATTGATTTCAAGTTAAGTTTGCAGGATCAAGGTTCTGTTCTGTAAGTCTGTAAAGAGGTTGCTTTTTGGTGATTATTGCACAGTAATGAAATAAGGCCAAATACTGATAACTGTTTCCATGGGTTTAAATCTGGGGTAACACTGCTGAAATTAGTAAAGTTGCTTTGAATTTACACCAATGTAACTGAGATCAAAATCTGCCCCATAACAAATATATCAACCAAATCTGATGTTAAATAATGTTACTATGGACCAGATCCTGCTTATTTTATTCATGTGAATAGATCTAGGCCCTGCGTTGGGACAAGAGCCAGCCTTAGCAGATTTACGGTGGGCTGCCAAACGATTTTTGGCTGCCACTCAATCTCTGCCCCCAGGCAAGTTGATTCTTTTCTATTGTAACATGTGACATATGATCACATTGCTAGTGTGCAGTACCGATCAAAGGATCTGGGGAAGAGATAGCAAGATAATTCTTTGGGATAAAACCCAAACACAACTCACTTCATGTTTACATACAACCTGAGAGTGAGTGAGATAATTAGTTATCTTATGAAGGGTTTGGGGACAGCATTATTAAAGAAAACTTCAGCAAAGGACTATTTTGAAATAAACAGGGGTTAACTAGTGCCCAACCACTGGAGAACGTTGTGTTCATTCTGGTGAATTTCAGCACATTGCTTCTGTATGCAACACAGTCTACATAAAAGTGCATAGGCAAAGCTCTCACCAGCAGATCGTGAGATCACTCCACTGAGTAATTAAGTTAAAAATCATAAATGATAATAAAGACATAGGACCAGATCATTAACTAGTATAAATTGGCATTGACTTCTGGCCATCAGGAAGTTTAGACTTGAAATTAAACGAAGGTTTCTAACCATCAGAGGAGTGAAGTTCTGGAACAGCCTTCCAAGGGGAGTAGTGGGGGCAAAAGACATATCTGGCTTCAAGACTAAGCTTGATGAGTTTATGGAGGGGATGGTATAATGGGATAGCTTAATTTTGGCAATTAATTGATCTCTGACTACTAGCGGTAAATATGCCCAATGACCTGTGATGGGATGTTAGATGGGGTGTAATCTGAGTTACTACAGAGAATTCTTTCCTGCGTGTCTGGCTGGTGAGTCTTGCCCACATGCTCAGGGTTTAGCTGATTGCCATATTTGGGGTTGGGAAGGAATTTTCCTCCAGGGCAGATTGGCAGAGGCCCTGGGGTTTTTTTGCCTTTCACTGCAGCATGGGGCGCAGGTCACTTGCTGGAGGATTCTCTGCACCTTGAAGTCTTTAAACCATGATTTGAGGACTTCAGTGGCTCAGACATAGGTTAGGGGTTTGTTGCGGGATTGGGTGGGTGAGATTCTGCGCCCTGCGTTGTGCAGGAGGTCAGACTAGACTATTGGTCTCTTCTGACCTTAAAGTCTATGACTCTATGACTTCAGTTGCTCCAATTGCATTGCAATTAAAGCAATCTAGCAGTTTGCAAAAAGGGGAAGAGAAAGTTGAAAGAAGGAATAGGACACAAAGGAGGAATGAAGGAGGGGGAAGAGCAAGAAGGAAAAGGCAGAAAGAGAAACAGCAACTTAAAAAAAAGTCTATATAATGTTAATAATAAGAGCTAAGGAGCTCCTTGGGCTTTCTGTGATTACACAACCCAAGCAAACTCCGCTCTTGTTTATGACATTACCTGAATCCTCTGGATAGCCTTAAAGTCTTTTAGCTGAAAAGTGCCATTGGAATAATATTTTTGGTGACTTTCACTTTGTACAAAACTGAGAGAGACTGATCTTGATCTGTTTAAAATGAAAACAGATTGTGGCCGTGGGGGGTTACTTGGCCCAGCCTACCATGGTGGAGGATGCTGCAGTGTGTGAGTACAGAGTTCTAGCTCATCCGCCATTGCTGCTGCTTGGCTGAGCCACTTGACTGGCTTTTGAAGTTTTTACTTTCCCTGTTTCTATCTGTTACTTTTGTATATTAGCAATTTAGGGAAAATACCATATTTGGATATGTGCATGGGTCTCTCTCTACATCTGTCTGCATGTGTGTTTTTTGCTGGTATTAAATTTTATACTACCTATAACCCAGCAGTTTAACAGCCTGTCTTGGGTTTGTATTTAATTTTTTTTCTGTCTTGAAAATCTTTTTACTTTACTCTGTTATTATCTTAATAAAGGGCACACTCCTCATTCTCGTAATTCTCATAATGCCTCCAAAGCACAGAGAGAGGATGAAATCTATTGTGGCATCTAGGACTTTGACAGGTAGCATAAGGAAAACATCCATTGTACTACACTCCCTGCCACGATCCCCTCTTGCTGTTATGGTCAAAGAGGCAGTTCAATTAAGGTCTAATTTGACACACATTGAAATCAAGAAAAGTCTTTCCACTGACTCCAATGTATTTGGATCAGGCCCTTAGTGGACAAGATTTCTGTAACTACAGATCTTTGGCCCAGAGCTACAAAGCTGTTTAAACCCCAGACATCCCTGGTGAATGCTCTGACCACCGGACTAAAAGTTATAAGATGGACACCATCAAGTCCTTTTGTGGCCATTTTGTGTGGAGTGAGGGAGGCACCTAACTTATTCTTGCAAGAAACTACCTAGGTGCGTAAGCCGCCTGACTCCAGGAGATGGGTTCCCTATTAACGGATCACTATGCAGAGAAAGGTGCCTCCCTACAGCCCAGACTTTGGCACCTGTTTCCATAAGGGGGCGGGGCTTAGCATACACCACTGTTGTCAACATTTCCCATTGGCTAGTCCCACCTAACATGTTGGCTTTTATTGACTGCATTTTAAGGCACTTATCTCTCCACATTCATTGTATAGGGATCTTAGATTCCTAATTCAGGTTTTGTGAATAGTAGTGTTGTTCCTGTGATTTTCTAGGCATCTAAAAGTTAGGCCCTGCGACACTCTATGTTGCAATACTTAAATTCCTTTGTGGATCTGGTCCTTGGTTTTCCATTTTAACATGGAGTCAAGCCCTGCTATCCTTGGCGGTCCTTTCCCAAGCATAGTTCGCAATGTAATAGAAACTTCTGTATTCCTTAATATGCAACCCAGATTTTTAACATCTTACACAAAAGGTAGTTTGAAGTAATGACCTAGAACATTGTAATGCTTTAGTAGCATCAAAGAACTGAAGACCTCTGATGGTGGTGTAATGGGTCCAACTTTCACTTTCTTATCTCATATTGGAGAAGACATTTGCAATGATCTTTTACAATAATCAGTTTGCTCTCTGGTCAAGGTATGACTTGAACACAAAATTTTTGGTATCTAAAACTGACTTCATATCCCGAGATACAAGCTTAAAATAACTATTCAAGAACTATTATTTATGTTGAGCATCATGGTTGAAATCCTGGCCCTATTAAATTAAATGAGAATTTTGCCACTGACTTCGGTGGGATCAGGATTTCACCCTAGGACTATAGCTATATCTATGCAGAGTTCACACGGGAGTTGCAGCAGCAGAGCATCAATATGAGAATTCCTCTCAGCATGGAGAAGTGTGCAGCCATCACCATGTGGAAGCTCATGAGTGGCTAGCCAGTTTGGTGTTGGTAAATAAAAGCTGTTGTCATGGAGAGATGAGTTGCTATTGAGAGGGTACTGTCATAAAGCTTGGCAATGCGCAGGAGGTTACTGACAGCTTTGAACACCTGGCGTTTCCACATTGTATAGGGGCCACTGATGAGATCCTATTATCTACCCCACCACCACGCCTCAGAGTTCATCAGCAGAAAGGAATATTTCTCCATGATCATGCAAAACCTGATTGAACTCCATTCTTGCAATAGCCACCAACTTGTCTGTGATGTTCCATCTTTTTTTGCTTCCTTCCTGCACCAAAATTATGAGTTCAAATACAGAAGAAGCAGAGACAGTAGGAAAATGAGAGTGGACTGTCCAGAGGTAACTTTTGCATTGCAGGAATGGCACATCAGAAAAAAATGTTTTAAAAACTGCCTTCTTCTCCTTTGGAATTTGAGTGAGACCCTTCAGAGATTACAAATGTTTGAATAATTCCTAGCCAGTCACATTCTTTCAGATATCTTTACACATAGGAGAATGCTTTCCCACAATATAGAGAACTTTTTCTTGTCAACCTTGTTTTCCCCTTTTAAATTTTTATTACTGGACCCTCTGCCAACATAGTAATAAGTCAGCTGAACATGAATGCACCAGTTTACACTCTAAATTATAGTGGAGAAAACCTATTCCACCTTTACTCTTTGCAGTTTACTCTAGTTTACAGCTAATTTAATGTTTAACTCCATTGCAGTACATCTGGTACTTAATGATACAGCATCTGTTGCAGTACTAGGGATACCTTGGTATAGCAATGATTGGGCTATTGGGAAGATGGGTGTTAATATCATTATTTCATCTAAGTATCTTAGTTCAGTCTGCCTTCACCATGCTTACAGGAATACTTAAATTGGCAACACCACTTGCAGGCAGTGGAAGAAGATATGTGCCAGTGAACATGCCCTTATTCAAAATCAAATTGGATATGCATAGTAATTCTCTTAAGTGTTCAACTGTGTTGTGGATTATCAGATACATTAATTATCCAACTCCATTGCCAAGTTTATTTTCTGATTAGATCCATGAGCATGGTCCCCACAGTGATGCAGACCAAGAGAAGTAAACCAAAGAATATTTGGCATGGTTATATAAATGAAAATCTAAGACATTTTGGAACTTCCTCAAAGTTGTCAAAAGGCTTGCATGAAAACATATAATCTGATTTCAGTGGGATTACTTAAATGCTTAAATTAAGTACATGTGTTTGCAGGAATGGGGCCTATTTTAAGATAAGATAAAATAAGAGCAGGAGAGGGAACTCAGAGAGGGAAAAGGGTATGATGAGGGTGAGAACAATGTGATTATGCAATCAGTGGGGAGGTTAGTGCATGCATCCTGAAAGTGAATTTTGTTTATATTCATTTGTTCATTTTATTAAAGCTATAGCTGTAACCTTAAAACAGTAAGTTTTGAGAGAGACTTCAAGCAGGAGAAGGTGGAGCTGTGGCAGAAAAAATCAATACAACTTCTATGTACTTATTTTCAGTATTTAGTATGATAATTTAAGCAGATTTCAAACATTACAAAATAGATTAATTAATTGTTGCTGTTGGTTGTTGTTATTATTATTTGCAGCAGCATAGTCTGGCAGACAAAGATTGGTCTGAGTAACAGGAACTCCTGACTTTGAATTCAGTCTCTGGCACTGATTTGCTCTGTGGCAGTAGGCATGTGATATAAACTTGCTACTTCAGGTTCTTGGACTGTAAAATGGTAATATTATACTTACCTGCCATTCAGAAGATTAATTATTTAAGGTTATGTATATCTCTGAATTATACTAAGTGTTACTGTTTGAATATTAAAATATGAAAAACCTACATTACATTAACATTGACAAAAACAAACGTGTCAGTCCTATTGTAACTAGTGACTGTAATATACCAGGATATAGCAGAGGACAATGCAACAAAAAAGCAATGCTATACCACTGAAAAAAATGTTAGGGTATAAGGCTGGGTAACTTTAATCGTGAGAAAAGTGTAGTCACCTTATTGTCTTAATAGTTATAGAACTGAATTTATAATGAAAATGAGGGAAGCAGCCACTCCAGCTGCGTATTAGCGATTACTGACAGGGGCTCTGAGCCTGACCACACACGCATCTCTTTAAGTTTATGCACCTGATTAGTTCCATTGACATCAGTGGGGCAGCCCCCTTGGGAAACGTTATGTACCTGGCATGACCCCGTTATCGATGACAGACACACGAAAGGAGCAGACAGGGTGTGAACTGTTACTGGACCTTTCCAAACCCTAACAAATTAAGCTTTTTTTCTGGGTAAAGGGGTATGTGAGTATATTAGAGCAGGGTAAATTTCTACCCTACGAACAAAACCCCTCGCGTTCGTCAATAAATTTTACGATGCTGCGCGTAGTAGGTGGTCCCGGTGCCCTTCCCACAACCTAACAGCGAAAACTAGCCAGGCAGGATTAGAACCTGGCACCTCCTTTCCTAGGCGGCCGCGCTAATCACTGCGCCACCTTTCCTAGTCAACCGCACCAAGAGCCGCCTCTTGGCATTCGAGGCGAGCACGCCCCTCCTAGCGCTTGCGCGTTCACGAGGAAGGCGGCGTGTGTCTGTCCGGGGACGGCACCGTTTTACATCCGGGTCCCGCGACTCCTCCCTCTCCCGCCGCCGCTCTGGACGCTTCGGGGGCCGCCCCCCCGCCGGCTGGCCGGCGCTGGGCGCTCCAATGAGAGCGCCTGCCTCTCCCTGCCTCGCGGAGCCAGGCGGTGCCGGCGCCGGCCGGAGCCCGAGTCCCGGCCCTGCGTGCGCGAGTCCGGCCAGCAGGCGAGGATGATACCGGCTCTGGTCGCCCAGAGGCGGGGATGGCGCTGCCTCTACCGGCTGTACCTGCGGTGTCAGGCGGCGCAGCTCAACCGGGTCTGCCACGGTGAGTGGGGGCCGGCGGGGAAGCCGGGCCCTCCAGCCCCCTTCCCCCGGCTGCCTGGGCGTCGCCCACCCTGCCCGGACCCATGATGACACGGCTCTTCTAGGGTGCCTCCCCCCCACCTTATCCCTCCTACACGGCCACGCTGCCAGACCCTCACCGCAGCCTCCCCCTGTGATCTGGGCTCCCCGCACTTCCCCCCCATACAGTGCTGCCCCAAAGCCCCCCATATCTTATCCCATAGTCTTATATTTCCAAAATCCCCTTAAAACCTTCTGTCTCTCCCACTCCATAATCCATCATATTCCCACAATTTGCCAAAACCTGGTGCTCTTCAATTACACCAAAAACTCCAAAGGTAATAACAAAATGTTTTTTAAGTACATCAGAAGCAGGAAGCCTGCTAACAACCAGTGGGGCCCCTTGATGATCGAGATACAAAAGGAGCGCTTAAAGACGATAAAGTAATTGCGGAGAAACTAAATGGATTCTTTGCTTCAGTCTTCACGGCTGAGGATGTTAGGGAGATTCCCAAACCTGAGCTGGCTTTTGTAGGTGACAAATCTGAGGAACTGTCACGGATTGAAGTGTCACGAGAGGAGGTTTTGGAATTAATTGATAAACTTAACATTAATAAGTCACCGGGACTAGATGGCATTCACCCAAGAGTTCTGAAAGAACTCAAATGTGAAGTTGCGGAACTGTTAACTAAGGTTTGTAACCTGTCCTTTAAATCAGCTTCTGTACCCAATGACTGGAAGTTAGCTAATGTAACACCAATATTTAAAAAGGGCTCTAGAGGTGATCCCGGCAATTACAGACCGGTAAGTCTAACGTCTGTACCGGGCAAATTAGTCAAAACAATAGTTAAGAATAAAATCATCCGACACATAGAAAAACATAAACTGTTGAGCAATAGTCAACATGGTTTCTGTAAAGGGAAATCGTGTCTTATTGATCTATTAGAATTCTTTGAAGGGGTCAACAAACATGTGGACAACGGGGATCCAGTGGACATAGTGTACTTAGATTTCCAGAAAGCCTTTGACAAGGTCCCTCACCAAAGGCTCTTATGTAAATTAAGCTGCCATGGGATAAAAGGGAAGGTCCTTTCATGGATTGAGAACTGGTTAAAAGACAGGGAACAAAGGGTAGGAATTAATGGTAAATTCTCAGAATGGAGAGGGGTAACTAGTGGTGTTCCCCAAGGGTCAGTCCTCGGACCGATCCTATTCAACTTATTCATAAATGATCTGGAGAAAGGGGTAAACAGTGAGGTGGCAAAGTTTGCAGATGATCCTAAACTGCTCAAGATAGTTAAGTCCAAAGCAGACTGTGAAGAACTTCAAAAAGATCTCACAAAACTAAGTGATTGGGCAACAAAATGGCAAATGAAATTCAATGTGGATAAATGTAAAGTAATGCACATTGGAAAAAATAACCCCAACTATACATACAATATGATGGGGGCTAATTTGGCTACAACAAGTCAGGAAAAAGATCTTGGAGTCATCGTGGATAGTTCTCTGAAAATGTCCACGCAGTGTGCAGAGGCGGTCAAAAAAGCAAACAGGATGTTAGGAATCATTAAAAAGGGGATAGAGAATAAGACTGAGAATATATTATTGCCCTTATATAAATCGATGGTACGCCCTCATCTCGAATACTGCGTACAGATGTGGTCTCCTCATCTCAAAAAAGATATACTGGCACTAGAAAAGGTTCAGAAAAGGGCAACTAAAATGATTAAGGGTTTGGAATGGGTCCCATATGAGGAGAGATTAAAGAGGCTAGGACTCTTCAGCTTGGAAAAGAGGAGACTAAGGGGGGATATGATAGAGGTATATAAAATCATGAGTGATGTGGAGAAAGTGGATAAGGAAAAGTTATTTACTTATTCCCATAATACAAGAACTAGGGGTCATCAAATGAAATTAATAGGCAGCAGGTTTAAAACAAATAAAAGGAAGTTTTTCTTCACGCAGCGCACAGTCAACTTGTGGAACTCCTTACCTGAGTAGGTTCTGAAGGCTAGGACTATAACAGAGTTTAAAAGAGAACTGGATAAATTAATGGTGGTTAAGTTCATTAATGGCTATTAGCCAGGACGGGTAAGGAATGGTGTCCCTAGCCTCTGTCTGTCAGAGGGTGGAGATGGATGGCAGGAGAGAGATCACTTGTTCATTGCCTGTTAGGTTCACTCCCTCTGGGGCACCTGGCATTGGCCACTGTCGGTAGACAGGATACTGGGCTAGATGGACCTTTGGTCTGACCCGGTACGGCCTTTCTTATGTTCTAAATAGCCTCTCCCACCTATTCCCTGTTGAAATTGACTGAAGTAATCAGTGTGGGATGAGGCAAAAAGTGGACAATAAAAGTACTGGATAATAAACTGGAGGAAACAGTCCTGCACTGAATGTTAAGGGGGATAAACTAATGTGACTTAAGAGGTCTTTTTTGTATCTGAACTTCTATGAAAAGGAAGTAGTTGAGTAAATTTCATGACGACTTCCTGTAGATCAGGTTCTTAATCGTTGTGATGTCTAGGGCCACATTGGCAACTTGCGGAAACCCAATATTTTTAATAAATATTTTCTTGTATGATGGGCAGAAGTTTCAGAAATTGCTTGTCCTTTGAGTTCACTAGCAATAAAAACCTGCAGCTGGTCAGTTTTATGATCATGTGGTAGTGGGAGAAGAGCTTGTTTGGGTATGTCTACATAGCATTTTAGGGTGATCCTCCCAACCCTGGTCAATAGCGCTAGCTCTAAATATAGCACTTTGAACTAACTAGTTTCTTGCATTTGTAGAATCCATATAATTCTTTTCATATAGCTGTTTTCTCCAAAACACATGCTGTACTGCTGTTTTATATAAAAGTTGCCTAGTACTCTTGAGTAAACTTTCCAGTGTATATCACAGACAGTTTCTGAAAATAAACAGACAATAGTTTGAAGCAAGAATGTAATGGCTGAATTATTTTAGTCCGTTATCAAGAGGTTTCCTCTTTGAATGTGAAATGTCCCCCAAAATATAGATACATTCAAAATACAGTTGGGTTTAAAAGCATGCATTTGTCAAGTACCATAAAGTGTTGTTTCTGTAATTTCTTAATTTATTAGACGTGTTTAGCAGAGCATATTGAACTTTGGCATGGTATTTAAAGGCCTTTTGTTATCTGAATCACTTTGACATTAATGTAACTTACGTATATTTTGTGTACAGTACCTTTATATTCAGATGTATCTGTTCTAGCTGTAGTGGAACATAATGTATGTAAAAGGCTGTAAGGAATTTTTATGGAGTGCATGCTTTTACCAAACAATCTCTGATTGTGTTGTGAGATGACTTGTGTAATAATAATGTAGTCCTCTGTTTAATGTCCAGTTATATGCAATGCAAGTAAGATAAGCAGTACTTGATTTTATAAGTATTTCCCAAAGACAGCACACCACTTTTTTTTTTTTTTTTTTTTTTTAATTTTTTTTTTTAAGTAGGTGGTTGCATTTCAATGGTGGATGAAGTTATGTTTGCAGAGAAGATATATGCATTTTATGTGTCAATGCTTTGCTTGCTTATGTTGCTTAACAGAAGTTGGCTGCTAATGCTGATGGACCAGAACTGTGTTCAGTAAATTTGGTATTCTGTGGGACAGTCTTTTAACACTAGCAATTGCCTGGTAAAGGTGGTCTCTCTGCAAACACAGAGAAAATGTTTGTGTGTAATATTTATGTATCACACTGTAAATCACACTTTAATTATGGCTTATATGTTGTGGGTTGAGATATTACACCTGAATTGCAGACATCTATTACATATTTAGTCCATTAAAATATTTGTTTTTGGGTTTGGGGAGTGGAATTAAAGGACACAACTGTTAGGATTATCTTGCTAATAGTTTTGCAGTGTATGCCATTGTCATTCTACTGTAATATCCTCTCTGACTGCCAAGTATTTTGGTCATTATAAAGATGGTTTTGTGCAGAGGGGATTAAAATAGGGTTTATTCGAGCAGTAAGACAATCTTAAAGTAGCTTTCTGTTAGATAACTAAGAGAATCTCATGTGCAGTGTTTCAAAGGACTAGGATATGTGAGAAATTTAGCAAAACATATGACAGTATATTTGTGTGTTAAAATGCTTGAGGAGAAGACAGGAGAAGCTTGGGAAATTGGTGAATGGACTAGTTTTAGCTGTGTAGAGTTTACGAAATTCGAGCACACAGGTAAAATGGGCAAAAATATTTATTAAAAGCTAATTTCCACAACTAATCTTGGCAACTCCTATTGACACACACTTTCTCTTTTCTTCTCAAACTGATATGTGTAAAACTTTTTTCTTCTCAGGATGGCCAGGCTCAATGACATGTGGAAGTCTCTCTCACATACTGCCATGCAGTTGTCTGCCAGTCCAATCACTGAGTCAAGTGAGAGTTTACACCTCTGATGGTCAGAAAAAAGGCCCTGTACCAGGCCCTGAAGGAGCTGTTCACAAACCTGGAACAGGTCTGTGTGCTTTACATTTGTTTCGTGAATGTATGGGATGTGGTTCTTACCTGTTTAGTTATTTGTATACAATGAATTGGTGCTAAAGATTGAATTGGCATAAAAATTGAACATGCTGATGATTAGTAGTAATTCCTTCCCCTCCTGCTTGAGGCAAAATGGTGAGAAACCTTCTGTTTAAGCTGTTGGTGTTCTGAGTATAGAGGATTTCGCCCTGTAGAACTGTTAATCCGGCAATGTCCTCAAGTACTAAATTATGTAACATTGGTAACATTTAATATGGTGGAGAAGCCCACAGGCAACTTTTACTGTTGTGAAACTGGATGGCTCTGGAATTCCTACTGGAGAACTCTTCCCTACAGTTGCTTGAAGGTCTTATTTTTTTTCAGTCTTAAGCCAAATGTCTCTCATTCCTGGTAGGACAGGAGCACTACCATTTCTGAGTACTTCCGTTCAAGCTGGTGACGGCACCAAAGCGCTTCACGAAAGTCTTCTCTGTGGGGGCGGCCCAGATGAGGCACAATGGCTGCACCATCTTCCTGTATCTAGCTGATTGGCTACTAATGAGTAGATCAAGTCAGGAGGTCCAGTTGGTGATCCTTGGCTTATTGCACCTTCTGACATCACTGGGGGTCTGTGTAAACAGCGAAAATTCCACTTTGACTCCTACAAGGACTATAGATTTTTATCAGAGTGACCTAGAGTCATCCTCAGGAAAAGCCTACCTTCTTATAGACTGATTTCAGGCTATTCATAGCCTGATAAATCAAGTCACCCTCAAATCTTGTACCAGAATCAGGGTCTGCCTTTTCCTACTAGGCCATATGGCTGCGTGTACATACAAAACACTGTTTGCCAGACTCTGCATTTGCTACCCGTAGGCCTGGCTTCAGTTTGTTTATTCAACAGACAAGGACAACATGAATACCAGTGTAACAATCCCACCAAAAGTCAGAGCCTCTCTCGTTTGGTGGATGAAACCAGACCAGGTGCAAGTGCGAGTTTCCTTTCTTCCACCCATCCCTGACACAACCCTAATCACGGATGCATCATTCATAATATGGGGAGCACATATGGACAATCACACTACACATGCATGGTACGTGGTCCCCATGGGAGGCCAGATTACATATAAATCTGCTGGAGATGAGGGCAGTTTTTCTAGCCTGCAACACATTTTTCTCCCTCATAAGCTCTCCCCACGTCCAAATAATGTCGGTGATGGGGCTTTTTATGTAAACAAACAGGGTGGAGCAAAATCTCTTCCTCTGAGTATAAAGGCAGTGACTTACCTACCAGATGTGCAGAATACTCTGGCGGACTATCTCAGTAGGTACTTCTCCATAGACCATGAGTGGGAAATACACAATTCCGCCTTGACTGAAATCTTCACTGAGTGTATAACACCATCTTGGGACCTATTCTCCTCACAATCAAGCAAGAAATTCAACCTCTATGCTCCAGAGCATCATTAGGTCGAGACTCCAGGGATGATGCCCTTGTGTTATGCTGGATGGACCATCTGAGGTATTCCTTTCCTACTATCCCCCTGCTACCTCAGGTTCTCGGCAAAATTCGCCATGACTGGGTGTGATGAGGACAACCCTGGCCCTATCAGCCCAGGCAGTTTTGGTTTCTGGAACTTCTACAAATGTCATCCTATCCTCCTGGCTATGTTCCACTCTTTTTGGATCTTTTAATTCAGGACAAGGGCAGGATCAGACATCCCAACCTAGACCTTCTTAATCTCATGGCCTGGTAGTTGGATGGTCATCAGATTTGGAATGTTCATGGTCTGAGGCCATCCAAACTATCCTTAATAACAGCAGAAAAATGTCCACTAGAAAATGCTGTTTAGCTAAATGGAGGTGTTTCTATACCTGGCTACAACGGAATCAGTTATCACCAGAATCAGCAGGTGTCCTTGTCATTTTAGACTATCTTCTATCCTTCAAAATGTCAGAGCTTTTTTTTCGTTTGCTGCCAGGTGGACTTTCAACTGTCAATGCTTTTCATCCTCCAGTGGAAGGCCATTCTATCTTTACTCACCCAATCACAATTCGATTCTTGAAAGGTCTCATTAGGACCTTCCTGTTGGTGACGAAACCCACACCACCGTGGGACTTCAGCTTGGTGCTGTCAGCTCTTACCAGATCACCTTTTGAATCAATGGCCACATGCTGCATGTCACACCTCTCCATGAAGGTTGCCATCACATTGGCTATGTGGGTGAGCAAACTGGGAGCACTCGTGTTAAACGTACAGTATGCCATATTTCATAGAGAAAAGATCTCCCTTCATCTCTGCCTGAAATTGATCCCCAAAGTTATTTTAGAGTTTCACATGAACCAGCCTCTTAGCTTACTGATATTCTGCCCAAAGCCTCCTCTTTCCAGCAAGGAAAAGAGGCTGCACTTCCTCCATTGCAAACAGATCTTGGCCTCTTCTCCGCAAAGAACAAAAGCAGTTAGGAAAACACGAAGACCATTTGTCACAATAGCAGAGCAATGGTGAGGGCACGTTATCGGCACAGAAACTCTCTCAGGGATCTCTGGATACATATTTCTGTGTTATCAGTTGGCACGTATTTTTCCCCTGGATGGGGTGAGGGCCCACTCTGTGAGTACACAAAGAACCTCAATGACATCTCTTTGAGAAGTACCAAGTACTGGATATTTGTAAGACCTCTACCTGGAGGTCCATCCATGTCTTTATGAAGCATTATGCTCTGGTCTAGGCTTCCTCAGCATCTGCAGCTGTGGGGACAGCAGTGTTAGACATCCATACCAACTGCATCCTCGTACCCTCTACTTATTTCAGTACTGCTTACCAATCAACCATGTGTGGAATATACATAGGGACCAGTGCTTGAAGAAATGGAGGTTACTTACCTGTAATTGAGGTTCTTCGAGATATGTAGTTCTTATTTATATTCCACTACCTGCCCTCCTTCCCTTCTGCTTCATATCCTGTCTGATTCACGGTAAGAAGGAACTGGAGAGGCATCGGTCCACTCTGCCCTTTATGCCTTTAATTGCGAGAACAGGGAGAGCAACTGCTTATGTGCGGGTCAACAGACGCTACTTGCTACAAATCTCCTGTCTCAGGCATGTGGAGCACGTGTATTCACATGTGGAATACAGATACGGACCACACATCTCCAAGAACCTCTAGTTACAAATAAGTAATCTCAGTTTTTAGTGATTACGTCCTTAGGTAAGTCTGTCAACCTTCTTGAGCCTCCATTTCCCTATAAGTAAAAAATGGGATATTTTCCTACCCGACTGGGCATTCTGAAGATTAATTTATTAATGTTTAAAGGGCATCTCAACCTCTGTCCATCCAAAGATCAGCAGTTCTGAATTCTAATACTCCATTCTTTTCTTATTGGCTCATTGTGTTTTTTGTCAAGTCTCCAGAGCAGGGTAATATATTTTAAAAGGGTACTTAATGCTGTCTGAACAGTCAAATATAAATCTTGACATTTGATGTGTAATTATTTTTTCCCTATGAAAGTTTATGGCATAACCTTTCATTAAATAATGTCACTGAGCTACGTTTTTGAACAAGAAAAAATTTATCTGTACAATAGAGGGTGACTTCTGGCAAACTCCGGAAGCAAATATGCCAGACAATCTTGTCTGTGCATATGAAGAATGATAGTTTGTCAATGCCCATTGTTTTTAAGTATGATGAGAAATGAACAGCAAAGAGTACCTTATTTATTTTGAACCTTTTTTTAACATTGCTGTTCTTCAGGCTCTCCAGAGAGCAGGTAACACTTTTCAACAGGAAGAAAAGGGCTGAGTTATTTTTAGGCTTTTCCAAACTCACTTGCTGCAAGATTAGTGCAAATACATTAGAAACTGTTTTGTGTGTTTTTCTTACTGTTACCTCGGTCTTTCCAAAATAATATACTCAGACCATGTTAGACCTTCTTGGTAGTTCCTGTCATATCTAATGGCTACATGCTTGACTTAAGAGTAGTTGTGTAGCCAAAGCTTCAAGAATATTTGACTTTTGAATAATTCAAATCAGATGTTAAGTCAGGAGCTTCTCATTAAGCAACATAGACCTACTTGAAGAATCCTTAAGGTCTTCTGAGTACTCCAAATTACTTCAGTTTCACTAAAATTAGTTTTAATTTTGCTAATGACAGCAGATGTGTGGCAAACATCCAGTGCTAGAGTACTAAACACAATGTTAGAGCTGTTATTGGAATCATAAGGATTTTATTCTGATGATACAGTGAGTTTAGATGATGATTTTCAAAATAAATATTCAGACATGCATTTGAACTATCTGATAACATTTCAAATTCCAAATGCAAGCTAATATACTTCTGTTGTCCAGTTTCAACAGAAATTCGTGACACAAGAAAATCTATGGATTTTGATTTTTCACAAGCTACTGTGTTCTTCAAAATCTTAGCTCTTTTGTTTAAAATGTTTCCAGGTCTTCAGATGGTTTTTAATCTGTAAACCAAAGCATTTGTGATATTTTCTGCAGACAGAAAATATACAGTTTTAGACTTCATTATCTTACTAATGGGGTAGTAACTGCAAACCTCAATTCTTACTACTTACGGGTAAAATTTTGCATCAAGTTTGTCCAGAACTATAAAGATGCAGCTGAAAACATTTTGATTTGTGACCATTTTCGAATAGCCTACGATACAGTGAAAACTCTAACAACTTTGTTGAATATCAAATTTCAACTTTCAGTGTTTAAATTAATGTGTATTATTATTTATACGTTATCTAATTCACATTATATGAGAGTATTCACAAATACAGTACAACGAGCTAAAAGTGGTCAATTTTTAATTCATATGATAGTAATATAACTTTATGCAATTTTCTGTTGGCCTGCTAACAATAGTTTTTTATTTTATTTAATTATAATCGTTTACATGTATCAGCAGTGAGGGTTTTTTATTTTTTTACAGCACGGGATACCAGCAGTGCAGACCAAAAACCACTTTTATTGCAAGAGCCAATCCAAGTAAAAGGTAAACATGTATGTTATGTTGCAATGGTACAGTTGTTAGGCTGTGGTGTTTCCTTTTAAGGTATCTTTCCGACTTTAGAAGTTATAAGACTTGGAGGAAATCATCTTTGAACATTAGGAGGCCCATGAGTAAGTAGGAAGCGTGTAAGGTAGTTCGTGTCTTGGGCTTACTTACATACACATTTGTGGAAAAACACTCACATATCAACTTTCCATTTGGTGTCTGTTTCTTTTAGAGAATGTCTTCTGAAAATAGTACTACTCAGAGATGGAGTGAGTAATTAGAAATAGTGTTGCTGCCAAAAGTGTGGCTTTAACTGCCACTTTAAGCTGATAAAACTATATATCAGCTGATGAACTATGATTTATCTCCCTTCATCCAGTCTAGTATCTCAGCCTGTCTTTCATCTCTTCATGGATGTCCAGTCAACATCTTAAACTCAACGTGGCCAAAACTGAGATTTTTGATCTCTTCCCCCACTCCTAGCCTCAAGCCCTCCTTTCTCCCCTTTCTCTTATCATGATGAAAAACATTTAAGAATGCTGCAGCTAAAACACCTTGGCTTGTCATTCTGACCATGTCAGCCCCCTTCTTCCAGGGGTTCCCTTTTCACACTTGCTTCCTTGTCTTTATCTTTAAGACCTGCCATAAGTTAACTTCAGCCTACCTAGCTGATATAACTTATTGTCATGTTGACTGCTGCCTTATCTCCACCAGTACTCCTAGTCGTTGCTACTTACTGGTCATCTTCTTCCTTAACCATCTCTGTGCTTTTAACTACTCAGCACCTTATGCATGGGGAAAAACTCCCTGATAAAATCTGAATTGTTGTACTTTATATTCCTTTAAATCCTTTAAGACTTGCCTCTGCTCCAATACCTACAAAACTCAGGCTGCTGATCCTGGCTAGACAGGTGACACTCTGCCTGTTCCTCCTCTCTCCTCTTCTACTTCCTTACTCTAAGCCCAATTAACACTCACTTCTCCCCTCTTCCCCCAACTACAGTACATGTAATTAACAAAGCGGTTAATTTGCTTGTATGTTCTGTTCACATCCTCTAACCTTCATCAGTTTGGGCCTATTGTTGCTAAGGAAAGGTATGTTTTGTATAAAGAGATAGCTAACTTACGTAAAGCAAACAAACCCACAACTTTTTCCTAGTGAAAAAGGGTGAGGATTCCCTCTTTTGTATTTGTATGATGCTCAGGTCAATGGGGCTGTATAGGCCTTTAGGCACAATTGTATCCTAAATATTTACTATTACAAATAGTAATGAAATAATAAAGCACTGAAAACGCTTAAAGGGGACGCTCTTCACCGTAAAATTTGTGTGATGTTTGGTGGGTTATATTTTAAAGAATTAAAAAAAAAAATTTTTTTTATTACGTTGCTGTGGAAACTTAAAACTGACATTATTTTTCAAATTTGTCTTTTATTTTGAAATATTGAGTGGATACTTTGTGAACTTTTGCTAATCTATATCCCAAGATATTAAAGTTAATAAACTTGTTCAAGGGTTAGTTTAAAGAAAAAAAATTAAAGCATGCAAGAGCCATTTTCTCTATTTGACAATTGTTCTCTTCCATTGCACTGCCCAAGCAACTCTTTGGTAGTGTCCATTAGATCCAAAGAGATCGTGATGCAGCACATACTATTAGATGCTGAAAATTTACTTTAAAACAGTGTTGTAGATTAAAAAACCCACTGGATGCCATAAATACACCAGAATTTTTGTAAATAAATGCTGAAATTTGTAATGCCTGTGGGTTACTCAGTGTCAGCTGAAACTTTTTGCTTCAGAGCTTCCAGAATTCAGACCAGAAAGAAGGCACACACGTTAACATTGAGGATAGTTAACCATTGGAACAAGTTAGCAAGAAATGTGGATTTTTAATCACTTGAAGACTTTAAATCACGACTAGATATCTTTCTGAAAGATATGGTGTAGCTCCAACAAAAGTTGTGGGCTTGATGCAGGAATTACTGGCCTCTGTTATGGAGGAGGTCAGACTAGAATCCTAGAGGTCTCTTCTGGCCTTAATCTGTGAATTGTAAATTTTCAAAGATCTCTGTTCTCCTTTAATACACCTGATATCCTTCATCAACTGTAACTATTCTTTAATGGCAACCTGCCTAACATATTAACAAAAGTAAACTTAATAGTGATTTTAAAATTAAAAATCACTGGAAGGATGTTGTACTTGAGTGACAAGCAGCCAAGAATGGCATAACTGAAAGTAAGATACATTTGCATTTAAAATTGTATATGTTCTCATGGTCTCCTGCTTGTGCATCAAATTCTGAAAAGATTATAGTAGAATCTCCTAGGTAGATGCTACATATAAATAAGGAATGTGTACTTTTAACTGTTCTACAGTCCACAAAGCACAGTATGGCAATTAGAGGAGAGAGAAATCTGGAAAGTATGAGGTGGAGTATTTAAAAAATAAAAAAGCGGAGGGTACAGTCTGTTTCAGTTCTGGTTTAGTTCTGAAAAGATCAGTAGCAATAGCAAAATAATTAACTACTGAGATTAGAAAATAATTTGCTAAGTCTTTGGCCACCATTGATTGAGTAGAACATGTTTATATCTGCTTTTTTGTTGCCAGAATAGCAATTTTTATTATATTAAATGACAAAATTAAGTTAAATTACTCTGTTCTTAACAATGTTTATTTCCATTCTGTCCAGAAAATTAATTTTTCTATCAGAGTACCTTCCTCTTTTACTTCTCTCGTTAAACCTCTTTATCCCAGAATCCCTGGCAGGAAGGAAGAATTTACATGTCTCCATTTAAATGGGGTAAATTCACTATTTCCCATGATTTCACGGAGGGCTAAATTGTCTTTCAGGGCCTATACTGTAGCATGCTCAATATGACTTTTAATTGCACTTAATAATACTTTTTTTTTTTTTTTTTTTTAGTTAAAGCAGTTCTTAAAAAGAGAGAGTATGGACCAAAATACACACAAAATAATTTCATCACTGGTGTCAGAGCAATAAATGAGTTCTGTCTTAAATCCAGGTACAGTAGTTTAAGTGAGTTAAAGTATAATTGTCTGTATATTTTTGACTTGTTCATATGTGTTTCAGAAGTGAAGAATGGCTTAGCACCGTGGGACACTAATCCTGATTGAAATGTCTAGGCGCCGCTCCAATATACACAATAAATTGTAGACTGACTGAGCTGACGCTTCATTTGAAAATGACTAAGCTTCAAGCTAATTGAAATCATGGTGGCTGATGGATTCAAACTCTTTCTAAGGGGCATTGTAATAGTTTTTTATATATCTATCTATAGATAGATAGATAGATATAGAGAGACAGAGAGAGAGAGATATCTCTATAGATATATATCTATATCTAGATAGAGATATCTCTATAGATATATAGCTATAGCTTCATTTAAGTTCTCTTTCCAACACCGCTATCCATTTAAGTTCTCTTTCCAACACCGCTATCCTTCCTCTTCTCTAGAGTGCTGACTCTGCATGCCAAGAAGTGCAGATCCTATTAGTCACTGAAGAGAAAATGCTGTCTCTGGAACAGCCAGCTTTTCACAGGGGGCACAGGCAACCTTGTAACAGTAGTTAGAAACCGTGCAAATCTCTAAAATATGAAAGCCCACTTAGAAGCCATAGGAAGCTTCATGTTAAACTTTAAGTACTTTAGAATTATATCTGTTTACATCTGCTTATTATATTTTGCCAAATTAAGACTTAACTTTCACTATAATCCTGACTTAATCACATGTATCATTCTGGACCATGGTTATTGTTACTTTACTTAACTCTCTTTAGTGTCTGTCATCCATCGCTGGCATCCACTTAAACAACACAGTTCAAATGTGTGATCTCATTTATAAAATCTGTTTGACCTTTATTAAATAAGTTGTTTGCAGTGGTGGTGCTTGTGTTGCCGTGTTTGCCCCAGGATACGAAAGACAAAGGTAGGTGAGGTAATATCTTTTATTGGACCAACTTCTGTTGGTGGAAAGGACAAGGTTTCAAGCATCACAGAGCTCTTCCTCAGGTCTGGAAAACATAACCTGAATGTCTTGAGCCAAATACAAAGTGGGACATATTGTTAAGCAGAAGGGTTTCATGCATAGGAGATCACCCTTCTGCTTAACAATATGTCTCACCTTGTCTTTAGCTCTGACACTCAGGGTACCTTCTCCAAACCTGAGGAAGAATACTGTAATGCTCAAAACCTTGTCCGTTCCACCAACAAAAGTTGGTCGAATAAAAGATATTACCTCACTAGCCTTGACTCTCTCTTTATTAAATATGAAAGTTTGGTGACTTTTATAGCAGAATTTAAAAATTGTAACTATTTCTGCTCTGGGTCTTACTTATCGCCCTAGTATCTTAGTCCAGCCAAAGGTCTTAACTAAATGAAATCAGTTTATCATAACTTATTTTCTCTATAGGCAGATTAATTTGAAAATATATTTGTTGGCTTTTACATAGAAAGTTCTGGACAGAAATAATAGGACCATAGGTTAGTACTGTGATCAAACCAAATTATTTCCTATTTTATATATAAACATCTTCTATAACCGAGTGTCTTGATTCAGATGGTGGAGGAAGTAACTAGGGGGACAGCCATCTTAAACTCGATTCTGACTAACAGGAAGGAATTAGTTGTGAATCTGAAGGTGGAAGGCAATTTGGGTGAAAGTGATCATGAAATAGAGTTCATGACTCTAAGGAAAGGAAGGAGTGAGAGCAGCAGAATAAGGACAATGGACTTTTAAAATGCAGACTTTAACAAACTCAGAGAACTAATAAGTAAGGTCCTATAGTAAGAAAATGCAAGGGGAATAAGCAGTTCAGAAAAGCTGGCAGTTTCTAGAAAAGACCATATTACAGTCACAAAGAAAACTCCCAAAGCGAAGGAAAGATAGGAAGAATAGTAAGAGGCCAATTTGGTGTCATGAGGAGCTCTTTAATGACCTGAAAATCAAAAAGGAATATATAGAAAGTGGAATCATGGACCAATTCTTAACTGTGAGTACAAAAGTATAGCACAAGCATGTAGAAATCAGAGCAAAATCAGGCTAAGAAACAAAATGAGTTACACCTAGCAAGGGGCACAAAAGGCATAAGGAGAGGTTCTATAAATACATTAGGAGCAAGAGAAAGACAAAGGAAAGCATAAGTCTACTACTTAAGTGAAGAAAGATCTGCTAATGGACTGCACCAAGAAGGCTGTGGTTTGAATGCCTATTTTGCTTCAGTCTTCTCTAAAAAAGTTAATTGTGACCAGAATCTTAACATAGTTTATATTAACAAAAAGGGGGAAGGGAACACAAGCCAGAATAGGGAAAGAACAGGTTAGTTAATATTAGGTAAGTTAGATATATTCAAGTTGTCAGGGCTGGATGAAATGTATCTCAGGGTACTTCAGGAACTACCTGAAGCAATCTCAGAACGGTTAGCAATTATCTTTGAGAACTCATGGAGGACGTGTGAGGTCCCAGAGGACTAGAGAAGGGAAAATGTAGTACCTACCCTTTAAAAAGGGGAACAAAGAGGACCTGGGGAATTAGACGAGTCAGCCTAACTTTGGTACCTGGAAAGATACTGGAACAAATGATTACATAATCAGCTTTTATAAGCACCTAGAGGAGAATAGGTTGATAAGTAGCTCCAAATTTAGAAGCAAAGGAAGATTCCCAGTGTTGTCATATTATCACAGAGATAAAGAGGCTGCCATTTGCAGATGCAGGCAACCTCTCTCAGGTTTCAGTGCCAGGTGTCTGGAGGATGAAAATATGCTGAATGCAATCAGTATAGCCAACCCTGCTCATCACTACATGTGTGTCATGGACACTCAACCTAAGCTTAATGCAATGGCAAACAGAGCAGCAGGTAAAGAGTATGAAAATGAAGACAACTATGCTAACATTAGATTCCGGTTTGTTGGAATTGAAAACATTCCTGTAATGAGATCCAGCCTGCAGAAACTTTTAGAAGTCAGTGGTACAAAAGCTCTGTCTATCAACAATAGACTGGTTTATTGTCTGGTTTGGAGAACTCTAGCTGGCTGTGTCCTATCAAAGCTGTGTTGGATGCTGCTATCTTCTTAGCCAAAGCAATAGCAGTTGAAAATGCAACTGTGCTAGTTCATTGCTCTGATGGCTGGGACAGGACTTCCCAAGTTTGTTCCCTTGGCTCGCTTGTTGGATTTGTTTTATAGAACAATATAAGGCGTCATGGTTTTGATAGAGATGGACTGGCTCTCTTTTGGACACATTTTCTGACAGGTGGGATCAATTGGATGGTGACCCAAAGGAAATCTCTCCAGTTTTCACTCAGTTTTTAGAAGGTGTGTGGCATCTCACAGAGCAGTTTCCACGTGCCTTTGAATACAATGAAGCTTTTCTCCTTCAGAGCCATGAACATGTCCATTCATGCCAGTTTGGAAACTTCCTTGGAAACTGCCAAAAAGAGCTAGAAGAACTAAAATTAAAAGAGAAAACTTATTCCTTATGGCCATTCCTTCTGGACGAACAGAAGAAGTATCTAAATCCTCTATACAATCCAGATTTTCCCCAGAAACTTGCCCTCTTGGAGCCTAACACAGTGTCCTTCAATTTTAAGTTATGGAGAAATATGTACCATCAGTTTGACTGAACTATGAACCCCAGGCAATCTGTATTTAATTTCATCATGACCATGAGTGAACAAAATAAACAACTGGAGAAAGACTTTAAAGAACTGGAAGCTAAAATGAAACTGAGAAACAGGCAACCAGAAGAACTCCTCACTAAGGAACCATTGCAATCTGTCCATCCTGCTTCACCAGCACTTAACACTTCTTTGTGCTTTAAGAAGGAGCAGCCTCTGTTAACTGTGAATGACTCCATTCGAACTATAGAGGGCAGCAACACAGCAGACAATTGCTGCAGTGAATAAAAAGTAGTAGCCAATATGGATATGTCAAGAACAAATCATGCCAGAACCTAATTTCTTCCTTTGACAGGGTTACTGGCCTTGGGGATAGCAGTCAATATGATATATCTTGATTTTTACTAATGTTTTTTTGACATTGGCCCACATGACATTCTCATAAGCAAACTGAATTACTATGAAGTGCATAACTTGTTGAAAAGCCATACTCAAAGAGTAGTTATCAATGGTTTGCTGTCAAACTGTGAGAATGTATCTATTGGGGGTCCTGCAGGGCTCTCTCTTGGGTCAGGCACTATTCAGTATTTTTGTTCATGACTTGAATAATGGAGTGGACAGTATGCTTATAATATTTATGGAAGACTCCAAGCTGAGAGGAGTTGCAAGCACTTTGGTGGACAGGAGATTAGAATTCAAAAGGACCTTGACAAATTTGGTCTGAAATTAAAAAGACAAAATTAAATAAAGATAGAAGCAAAATACTACACTTTGGAAGGAAAAATCAAATGCAAAATGAGGAATAACTGGCTATGCAGTAGTACTGCAGAAAATAATTGGAGGTTATGGTGATCAGTTATTCTCCGGGTCCACTGAAAGTAGGACAAGTAGTAATGGGTTTAATCTGCGGCAAGGGAGATTTAGGTTAGTTATTAGGAAAAACTTTAAGGGCAGTTAAGTACTGGACTAGATTAGCAAGGGAGGTTGTGGAATCTCTGTCATTGGAGGCTTTTAAGAACAGGTTATCTGTCAGGGATGGTCTAGATATACTTGGTTTTGCCTCAGTGTGGAGGACTGGACTTATATGATCTCTTGAGGTCCTTTCCAGCTCTACATTTCTGATTCTATAAAGTGTATTACAGTGGGGAAAAAAACAAACAAAAAACTGATAGCCAAACATAGCAAATACCTGCTCAGCCACAGTTTTTACATAGCTTTAGACCTGTGTTACTGAAAGGGGGGGAAATAGCCTGGGTATTGGGCATAATCCTTTAGGCTTTCTTAAAGTGCCACATGACCTCTAATTTTCATGTAGGTAGCCACCAGAGAGGAATAAGAGGGAGTATGGGTTAATTTATCATCCAAAGAATTTCCTCCTTTCAGTTGCTAAGGTATAACATTCCCATGTGTTAATATGGGCCCACAGTTTGGTGTTTGAGCCCAGGCAAATGCCATATGAGCCTCAAGAGCAATTTAAAGAACACTTTATACTGCTTGTATTGCCACTGGACTGTGTTTAAGTAAAAACCCTCAGCTTCCTGTCAATTTCTTTAAACTTGCCAAGTTAAGAAAAAATTTAGGGTAGATTTTTAAACATAATGATATAATCCTTTTAAGGATCAGTACATTTGATCTTTATATTGACTCCTTTATGTATAGTATGAACATGTTTTTTGTTGCTTTAAACTGTTTCCATCCTTCAACAGTGATCTAGAACAGCTGAGGAAAATCAGACGACGAAGTCCCCATGATGATACTGAGGCTTTCACTGTATTTTTGAGATCAGATGTAGAGGCAAAGTAAGCTAATTCGTTTAAAAGGAAATTAGTTGGCAATTTAAGTAATTTAACTTTGGTTATATGAGAGAACGGTATAAGATATAATTTTAAAAGGTTAACTTTATAATGGAAGGGGCAGTAATATTTTCCTTCTCTGTCTAAATGCATTTATATGTGCCCATTGTCGTAGTAACTCGGTACAGTATACAAAATTGAAGGGTCACATTGTATATATCCAAATTGAAATCTAACTCTCCCCCTACACTATCTTATCATGTGAGATTAATCTGGATGGATTTCTTCCAGAAGAAATATTGATAAGACATTATGCTACTCTGGTATTAATGAAGGCTTGGGTTATGTAGTCAAAAACTTGAAATTCAAAGCATTTTGTTTTGTAACATATAGTGGGTGGAAATCAAAAGGATTTCCAAATTATTTGTATTTTGTGCAGATCTCTAGAAGTTTGGGGAAGCCCGGAGGCTCTTGCTAGAGAGAGAAAACGGCGTATTGAAGCAGAGATAGAATACAGAGAAAGTAAGTGTAGAGGTTTTTTTTTTTTTTTTTCAAATGTCTACAAAATGCCTTATCAATCACTGTTAACTTCAACTTCATACTTCCCCGTGGGAGAATAACACATCATTCACTTCACCCTTGTATGGGTGTCCAACATATACATATGTTTTTGTTAAGGTTTTGTGGTATAGTGTGGCCATGAGAAATGTGTGTATTGTTAATGTACACATAGGGGGTATATGTGATGTGTTTAAATGAGTTAATCTTAACTGAATGTATCCTTGCTTTTATGGATTAATTTGTAGATATTGTTAAACAACCTGAATGGATTTTGAGCAAAGCTTTTTTCTTTGTGAGAATTTACAAAGATATCAAAACCAGTTCAAGCCTTGCCTTTTATTTGTTTTATGCTATTTGAACTACTGATTCATGATACCTTATCTTTTGTAATTTTAGTCTAATGCTTTTAAAAGGATGTATTCTGATGATCCACTCTTTCCTTTAAAACAAAATTGTAGATTTTATTCATAATGTTACAACAAAACTCAATCAATTCAATATTTGCAATAGATTCCATTTTTCTCTTGTTGGAAGCACTGGCCAATTAAAATTCTTGCAGAAGCAATATTAGTTGAGGTGATTGTTCCAGTTACGCAATTTTAAAATTAGAGGTCTGTTGTAGTTCATAGAAATAAGTTTACCATTGAAAAAACTGAAAGTAAAACAGGGCCTGATCCTGCAAACATATAGCACCTTTGTAACTTAATACATGTGTAGTCCCAATGGAAGGGAGGGGTACATGTCTGCAACTATTTGTAAAGATTGTAAGAATTGAAACTGTTTTTAAGGATTTGAGCCAAATATTGCAAAGTTGGAGCCTGAAAGATTAACAACTAGCAAAAGTTTCCAGATCTTAATGTGAAAGCAAAATTGAATAAAATAGCAGTGGTACCGTGCTGTTATACAGGTGTACATTTACTGTATTAGAGCACTGTCCTTTTGAAGTGGGAATTGCCTATCAGGCTGACCAATATTGTCTTATTATTTCCTTGTATTCCCCTCTGCACCAGTTTCTTCTCTCTTGTCTTGTACTTGGATCGTAAACTCTTTGGGTCAGGAACCTCTTTTTGCTCCTTTTGTGTGCCTAGTGGAATGGGGTTCTGATCCCTGACTAGGGCTCCTAGGTGCTATGGTAATACAAATAATAATATTTGTGACAGAGCAGCAGTGTAGGAAAAAGGGTTCTGAAGTTGAGGGTGCTGAGGAAAGAATCTGGGGTGAGATCCTCACATAGGCTCTGACCCCTTTACTCCAGGTAAAAGGGCCAGAGCTGCATAAAGGGTCTCTAGAAGCCTAGATCTGGCTAGGGGATGAATCCTTCAGCACAGCAACTGTGGAAGACAGCTGTAAGGCTACCTTCCAAGGACCCTCTTGCAAGCTCTGGCAAATGAGATGTCAGTAGTCAGGAGAGGTGTGTCGGGGCAGGGTCATAGCACAAAGAGCTGTGGAGATTGTGGGCAGCACTGGGACAGACTGTTATTTAGACTCTCCTCCCCAGGGCTCTCTGTGTTATGCCAGGGGCTATGGAATATCCCAGAGTTGGGAGGCTGAAAAGCTGGTTTAGAGCCACCATAGTTCCCTTCTCCCTGGCCTGTAGATTGTGTATGGCACCTCTTAGAGATGACATACAGAATCTCACCCCTAAACTTAAATTATTTTTCAAGATGTTATGAGTCAACTTAGACACCTGTCAGCTTTTTGGTAAAGATGATACTTTTCAGTTTCAATTCCAATGCTAAGTATTTACAATGTTATGCCTGGGTTCTGTTAAGAAACAGATCCTTTAAGAAATCTAAATTTGACTAGATCTGTTTGTTTAATATAAATGCATTTGTATGCAGTTACACAACTCAGGTAAGTTTGCTAAGAAAAAAAATTCTTGAAATCCTGAAATTATTTTCAACTGCTAAGTGCAGCATGTAACTAGAGTTGTCTTATTGCAGATCTATTTAGAAACCAAAAGCTGTTAAAGGAGTACAAAGATTTTCTTGGGGATACTAAGGTAAGAGATCATTTAAATTCCTTTGGTAAGGTGTGTGTGATTGCTTACAGCATATTTCTGAGAAAAAGAATGTGGGAAAAAATGTATAGGCAGCCTTACAAGATTTTGTTGAAAGTTATAAATGCCCTGTAATGTATCTGTTTTATATCATTCTGATTGTAATAGAATCTTAAATTTTTAAAATACTATTTAAATGGATTCTGATATGATCATAGTATGGCCCATTTGCAAGAGCTGGTTTGTGGATCTCCTCCTCTCCCAGATTTCTAATCACAATCCCATTGTGATTCCACCCCAAACCTGTGGCAACTTGCTGAATGTGTACAATACACAAAGTTAATTACATAAAATCATATTGATTGTTTTTTTTCCATTTCATTTTCCCTCCATCTGTTTGAACAAATCTTCTCAGCCTGTTTTGGCTTTCTTGCTTCCCTCTCCCTAAGCAACCTAGTTGAGAGAGCTCCTAACTCCAGTCCTGCTGGGTGATACCTGACACTTCTTTCTGTTGGACTCTGGTTCCTCTCCTCACTCTGTTTATGGTTGCAGTGGCCCCTGGTGGAGGCTGCAGTGCTTGCTTAACCTCCTTTACAGCTATTCCTGCACTGTCTATTGAGCTGAAAAGGGAATTGTCAGTATCATGTGAATAATCAAGAGCTCCACAGACCACAGTTTGAGAATTTCTGCACGAAAACTAGGTATCTTAGTTATGCATGAGACCAAACTGTAACTCTAGTGAGCTGTCCATGATAAATTACTGGATTATGCAGAGCTATACCTCAATTGTTAACAGGAATTCTAGTACTACATGATATTGTAGGTGGTGTATGTGGTGTAGACTACACCACTACAGTAGACTACTGATAGTCCCTTCATAAACCCAGGATTTAGCTATATTACTACTTCATTGTTCAGTTTAGCAATTTATTTTAGCATTCTCTCATTTCTATATGTAGCCACGCTCCAGCACAGCCGGTATGTTACTCAAAGGACCAGGAAAGGTGGTGATGGTTGCTATTTGCATGTAAGTTTGGAAAAGTAAATGTTTTGTAAATGCAAGAGTAAAAAATTATATATCCTAGAAATGGAAATAGTCTGTATTTTTGAGTTACGGATCCTAGTGTTCTCCGCAATTCTGCAGCTATGAAATTTGCTGCAGCAATGTGACCCAGAAAACAATCTTTATTTAAAAGAAATTATGGGCAAAATTTTTTAAAATGGGTGCCTAAAATTAGGTTCCAAGTCCATATTTAGGCATTTAGTTAAATAATAGGCATGACTTTCCAAAGTGCTGAGAATCCAGCAGCTCTCATTGAAGGTACTTATAACCTAATAAAGCAAACCTGAAAAGCAGCTAAAACATTAGTTTCACTCCCCTTTCTCTGTAATATAATAAAACAAACTACAGCAGTTAGGTTTCATTAAGATTTAAATACCTTTAGGAGATGCTACAGTACAGCTTTAGTATTCTGTGGAGTATTATAAATGTAAAAAAAACCCTCTTATCAAAGTAAGTGCAGTATCCTTTGTTTTTAAAAAACATTACTTTCCACTGTACATAATCTGTAATGGATCACCCTGTCGACAGTAAGAATTAGCAAAATTCTTCTCTCTCTCTCTCTAGTTTAGTCTGTAGACTCAGATCTTAGTTGAAATTAATAGATTTATTTGCATGTCTTGACAAACATAGGTTAGGCTCCTTTTAGGAGTACATTCCTCTATATTTAGAGATCAGAAAGACTTGTTCCCTCTTTGATCAAAGAAAGGCTAGTCTTTCGAAGCTGGTCAGCTAGACAATTAATGGTTAAAACAGCAACCAAAATTCTTGAAGGTGAATGGCATAGGCAAACACTTTTTATAGCTCGTGCCCTTTCCTGCTCTTGTATGATGTATAAAGAGAGCTTCATGTATTTTCAAATAAGTTTTTGTTTTTTGTTTTTTGTAAACTTTAAAAATGTCAAAAGTTTGACTTTTCTGCTTTTGCTGGAGAGATTTCTTAAGGACCCCATCAGTAGAAGGGGAGGAGTGTTGAATTTTTCACAAAGATGATTTCTTCCTCAAGTGTTTGTCAGGAGTTTGAGTTAAGTGAAACAAACAAAAACCCTACCTTTAAATAAACATGATTTGAAAACTATCACTAGTTTTCCACTGAGTTTACCCACAAAAAAAGGAAGTGAAGACTGAATAAAACTTTTTAGAGGAGCACAGTGAATCTTTTAAACAGATTCACTTAATTTTTCTAAAAAGTGTGGCTATTTCCTGAGATCCAATGGAAGGTAATAAATGAGCAAAATAGCAGGAACTATTAAGAAAATAGTAATTTATAACTCCAAAAGAAAAAGCTGCAATTTGATGGGAAATATCCCTGAATTTGTTTACAGTTCCTTCTGCGTTTTGTTCAGGAAAAAAAGGATCAGGAAAGTAACTTCACTGAAAATTGCCCTTTCTATCATTCAAGAGATTCTATTATTAACTACTGAGTCTCGAGTTTGCTCTGTTAAATAAATGTACAATAACCATGACTGTATGTGTGTACGGGGGGAAAGAGTGGCCTATATTCTGCTCCCTTCCTTTTTCTTTCCTGTACCAGAGATTCATGTACAAATTTTGCCCTTCCTCCTTGGAATTGAGCACAGCCATGATCATGGCACTGTTTCTTCCCTGCACTCATGACCTCAAAAGGACCCCTCTGCAGATTAGGGGTCTGCAGTAGGGTGGAAGGGATGGATACCTGCCAGGCGGGGGCAGTTGATAGGGCTACATGCATCCTTCCTTCTCCAGCCCTGCAGAGAATCTCTGAGAAGATAATTGAGTAACAGGCTCTTATCTCTTATGTGGTGCTCTTTCAGGGCACTATGAGAGCTGGGAGCTGAGGAGCAGCTTCAATCTGGGGCACCAGTAGGAGAGGAGGGAACACTGCTCCATGGCACCAGCCAGAGCAGCAGCTGCCCTGCACTGCCTGGCTCCCGCTTCCCGCCTCTGACCTGGGCAGGGAGAGAAGATGAGAAGGAGGTGTGGAGCTGCCTTGCTCTTGTGCTGCAGTTTTGGGGGGGGCAATGCCCTCCATGTCCCCAACTCTGCCCATGGGCTCAGGGCTTCTGCCCCTCAGGGAGCACCAGGGCTTGAGATCGGGGCTTCAGCCCTGCGCCTCCTGGCTTCAGCCCCGTGGGGGGCACCGGGGATCAGGGCTTCAGCCCCATGGGGGGGCACCGGGGAGCGGGGCTTCAGCCTTGAAAGGGCTCGTGGACCCCCAGGGGGCCGCAGACCCCTGATTGAGAACCACTGGTTTAGATTTAGAAAAGTAAAACAAATTTATTCTATCACAAGAGATGTTTTAAATGAGTTCAAGTATAAGAGATAAAGATAGAAAAGGTTACAAACAAGCAAAAATTAAATCACTTTCTACTGGCGAAGACATAACTTAATAAGCTACAGTCTTTGTTTAAGGTAGTTTCCTCACCAGTCTTCCTTTTCCAGCAATGGCTGACTGGCTCTTAGTCAGGATCCCCACAGAGCCCAAGATGCTGTTTTTTCTTAACTCCTCGGGTGAAGGATAACTTAAGGGTTCTCTGCTGCTGTCTTTACAGTCCAGTAAACCTTTAAAAGTCTCTCTCTCAAAGTTCATTGACCCTGTTTCAAAAGGTAGGAAGATTTCCTGGGGGTGCAGTCTTCCTCCTCCCCCCACCCCCTTGAGATTGTTAAATGATTACAGCCCTGCAAATCTGCAGCTATCTGCAGACCATGTTTGCGGATTGGATGCGGTTACAAATTTTGTATGTGTGCAGGGCTCTATAAATGATTACTTTTCCCCCACTTGCCCTCCCGATGGCTTTGTTTGCCTGGCATGCAAATGTTCTTTTCTTTTTCTTTGGTCACATCTTTCTCAGTTTACATGGGAGACACATTCAGGCAGCTGGAACCACATTCCTTTGTCTGGAAAAAACCCGTTGATCAGATCCCTCTGACATGCATGGTTTAAATATTCTTGCGTGATGTATGTATGATAAATGAGTTATTAGTTTTCCAGTGACATATTACATGACATCTAGGGATGTAAATACCGTTTAAAAGTTAACTGTTTAAATTATTAAAAATATTTTGTTTAAATGATTAACCGATTAAGCGTCCAGGGCTGCTCTCGCCGGCCGGCGCAGCTGTTAATGGTTAAGGTGGGTTAACCAGTAAGACTCATGCTTACCGGTTAACATTTTACATCCCTAATGGCATCTTTGAAATACAGATTATAACAATGATGAGTTGGGGTACACTGAATTGGTCAGGTCAGCTGAAACTCACTGTTAGATACCAAGGAGCTCCTTTCCTTCTGGCATAAGGATGCTCTTGGGGTTACAATGGCTCCTTAGTCTACTTGTGCTTTGTCATGCAGTTCTTTAATGAGTAGCTCTCTGAATCTCCCTACTCCATGTTTACTGTTTCTAACCCAGACGGCACAATAATAATACCTAGATCTTACGTAGGTCTTTTGACAAGTGGATCTCAAAGCATTTTACATTTGAGGAAAAGGTTTAGCCATTCTGTTGGGTTCTGACATCTCAAATTTGGATGCAGATTTTTGCATAGTCCTCAAGTGTATTGTGTTCCCACAGACAACCCAAACCTGGAATTTGGAGGAGTGCAGTAAAATGTCATTAATCCTGGTGGGACTCTCCTGTGTATTCTTAGAAGGCAGGAATCCCACAGCTTTATTACATCTTCAGATAAACCGATTGGCTCCTTTTTTCTTTAAGTGCAAAAAATTACATTGCTACAAGAAGTCAGGAAAATGTGGTCATGATTCCTACAGCAATTTGTTTGCATTGCTCATTAGTGCTAAAACTTTGTTGCACTATGGATAGGAAGAACAGCCTTGTAATTAAACAAAGGACTGGGAGCCAGGAGAACTTAATTATTTTCACTGTGGCTACACGTTTCCTCTGTGACTCTGGGTTATTTATTAATCTGTTTTCCCATCTGTAAAATGTGGAATAATACTTCCTTAATCTATGGGCTGTTGAGACTAAATTAATGTTTGTAAAACATATTGAAATCCTTGAATGAAAAGCACTATAGAAGAAAATTTATTTATCATTTAAATAACAAGATTATAGGCACCTTAGGAATTCCTTAGATAAGGCCTTAAAATTATCATTATATTCAGTAATATGCACAATTCTGTATATGTCCAAGAGGCAGATTTATGGATGTAGAAGGAAATATAATATTCAATGTCTTGGTTTTTGTTTGTTAAAAAAGCACAACTATAGCATTCCATTAACTTTTGTTTATAAAGGATTAAAAAGCCCACATGGCAGTGTCCTTTTGAGAGTTCCAATTTTGAACATTTTTCATTACCAGTGATTTAAGAAGTTGTAACACTAGAAGGGACTGTTATGACCCTCTAGTCTGATTGACTGTATAATACACAGCATAGAATTTCACACAGGGTATGTCTACACTACGAAATTAGGTCGAATTAATAGAAGCCGGTTTTATAGAAATCGGTTGTATACAGCCGATTGTGTGTGTCCCCACATAAAATGCTCTAAGTGCTCTAGTCGGCGGACCGTGTCCACAGTACCGAGGCTAGCGTCGACTTCCGGAGCATTGCACTATGGGTAGCTATCCCACAGTTCCCGCAGTCTCCGCCGCCCATTGGAATTCTGGGTTGAGATCCCAATGCCCGAATGATGCAAAACAGTGTCGCGGGGGGTTCTGGGTACATGTCGTCAGGCCCATCCCCCTCCGTCAGAGCAACGGCAGACAATAGATTCGCGCCTTTTTACCTGGGTTACCTGTGCAGACAACATACCACGGCAAGCATGGAGCCCGCTCAGCTCAGCTCAGCTCACCGTCACCATATGTCATCTGGGTGCCGGCAGACGTGGGACTGCATTGCTACACAGCTGCAGCAGCTAACTGCCTTTTGGCGGTAGACGGTGCAGCATGACTGGTAGCCTTCATCGGCGATCTGGGTGCTGGCAGCTGTGGGGCTGGCAGCCGTAGGGCTGCATTGCACCAGCCTTTGCCTTTTGGCAGTAGATGGTTTATTACGACTGGTAACCGTCCTCGTCGTACAGCAGTGGCTGGAACTCCGTATGTCCCCCAGTCCCCCATCCCCCCAGTCATATTCTGCTGCCTTCACAATGACGATGATGGCTATCAGTCGTAGTATGTCATTTTCTGCCAAGCGCCCTGTTGGATCATTGCACATTAGCAGAGTCTTCCCTGAGCAGCAGATCGTGCAATAGGCCTGAAGGCCATCATCATCATAACTGCCAAGCGCCCAGTATTTGCTGCCAAGCACCCAGAAGATGCCGAGGGCTATCAGTCATGCTGCACTGTCGTCTTAAGATGTAAAAAATAGATTTGTTCTGTATTCATTTGCTTCCCCCCTCCCTCCGTGAAATCAACGGCCTGCTAAACCCAGGCTTTTGAGTTCAATCTTTGGGGGGGGCCATTCTGTGTGACAGTTGTTTGTGTTTCTCCCTGATGCACAGCCACCTTTGTTGATTTTAATTCCCTGTACCTGTACGCCATGTCGTCACTCGCCCCTCCCTCCCTTCCTCCTTCCCCTGGTCCGTCAGATACTAGTTTCGCGCCTTTTTTCAGACCAGACGCCATAGCTAGCACTGGGATCATGGAGCCCGCTCAGATCACTGCGGCAATTATGAGCACTATGAACACCACGCGCATTGTCCTGGAGTATATGCAGAGCCAGGACATGCCAAAGCAAAACCAGGACCAGCCGAGGAGGCGATTGCAGCGCGGCCGCGAGAGTGATGAGGAAATGGACATGGACATAGACCTCTCACAAGGCACAGGCCCCAGCAATTTGGAAATCCTGGTGTTCCTGGGGCAGGTTGATGCCGTGGAACGCCGATTCTGGGCCCGGGAAACAAGCACAGACTGGTGGGACCGCATCGTGCTGCAGGTGTGGGACGATTCCCAGTGGCTGCGAAACTTTCGCATGCGTAAGGGCACTTTCATGGAACTTTGTGACTTGCTTTCCCCTGCCCTGAAGCGCCAGAATACCAGGATGAGAGCAGCCCTCACAGTTGAGAAGCGAGTGGCGATAGCCCTGTGGAAGCTTGCAACGCCAGACAGCTACCGGTCAGTCGGGAATCAATTTGGAGAGGGCAAATCTACTGTGGGGGCTGCTGTGATCCAAGTTGCCAGGGCAATGAGAGACCTGGTGATATCAAGGGTAGTGACTCTGGGAAACGTGCAGGCCATAGTGGATGGCTTTGCTGCAATGGGATTCCCAAACTGTGGTGGGGCCATAGACGGAACCCGTATCCCTATCTTGGCACCGGAGCACCACGCCACTGAGTACATAAACCGCAAGGGGTACTTTTCAATGCTGCTGCAAGCCCTGGTGGATCACAAGGGACGTTTCACCAACATCAACGTGGGCTGGCCGGGAAGGGTACATGATGCTCGCGTCTTCAGGCACTCTGCTCTGTTTCGAAAGCTGGAGGAAGGGACTTTCTTCCCGGACCAGAAAATAACCGTTGGGGATGTTGAAATGCCTATCATGGTCCTTGGGGACCCAGCCTACCCCTTAATGCCATGGCTCATGAAGCCGTACACAGGCAGCCTGGACAGTAGTCAGGACCTGTTCAACTACAGGCTGAGCAAGTGCCGAATGGTGGTGGAATGTGCATTTGGGCGTTTAAAAGCGCGCTGGCGCAGCTTACTGACTCGCTCAGACCTTAGCGAAAAGAATATCCCCATTGTTATTGCTGCTTGCTGTGCGCTCCACAATATCTGTGAGAGTAAGGGGGAGACATTTATGGCGGGGTGGGAGGTTGAGGCAAATCGCCTGGCCGCTGATTACGCGCAGCCAGACACCAGGGCGGTTAGAGGAGCACAGCATGGCGCGGTGCGCACCAGAGAAGCTTTGAAAACTAGTTTTGTGACTGGCCAGGCTACGGTGTGAAACTTCTGTTTGTTTCTCCTTGAAGAACCCTCCGCCCCTCCCCCCCCACCCGGTTAACTCTACTTCCCTGTAAACCAACCACCCCACCCTCCCCTACCCTCCCCCCTTTGAGCACCACTTGCAGAGGCAATAAAGTCATTGTTACTTCACATTCATGCATTCTTTATTAATTCATCACACAACTAGGGGGATAATTGCAAAGGTAGCCCGGGATGGGTGGGGGAGGAGGGAAGGAAAAGGACACACTGCAGTTTAAAACTTTAAAACTTTAACACTTATTGCTCGGGAAATCATCTGGGGTGGAGTGACTGGGTGGCCGGAGGCCCCCCCACCGTGTTCTTGGGCGTCTGGGTGAGGAGGCTATGGAACTTGGGGAGGAGGGCTGTTGGTTACACAGGGGCTGTAGCGGCGGTCTCTGCTCCTGCTGCCTTTCCTGCAGCTCAACCATACGCTGGAGCATATCAGTTTGATGCTCCAGCAGCCGGAGCATCGACTCTTGCCTTCTGTCTGCAAGCTGACGCAACCTATCATCTTCAGCCCGCAACTTGCTCTGTTCATCCCGCGATTCAGCACGCCACCTCTACTCTCGTTCATATTGGGCTTTTCTATAATCAGTCATTGACTGCCTCCACGCATTCTGCTGTGCTCTGTCAGCGTGGGAGGACATCTGTAGTTCTGTAAACATGTCATCACGTGTCCTTCGCTTTCTCCTTCTAATCTTCACTAGCCTCTGTGAAGGAGAAACATTTGCAGCTGGTGGAGGAGAAGGGAGAGGTGGTTAAAAAAGACACATTTTAGAGAACAATAGGTACACTCTTTCACGTTAAATTTTGCTGTTCACATTACACAGCACATGTGCTTTCGTTACAAGGTCGCATTTTTCCTCTTATATTGAGGGCCTGCCGGTTTGGTGTGAGAGATCACTCACGCAGTGCCAGCCACAGATTTCAGCTTGCAGGCAGCCATGGTAGGACACAGTCTTTTGGCTTTTTTAACCTTCTTAACATGTGGGAATGGTTTCAAACAGTAGTGCTCTCATTTCCCATACCAAGCACCCGTTGGGTTGGCCATTTAAAATGGGTTTGCAATGTAAAAGGAGGGGCTGCGGTTTCAGGGTTAACATGCAGCACAAACCCAACTAATTCCCCTCCCCCACACCCAATTCTCTGGGATGATCACTTCACCCCTCCCCCCACCGCGTGGCTAACAGCGGGGAATATTTCTGTTCAGCAGAGCAGGAATGGGCACCTCTGAATGTCCCCTTAATAAAATTGCCCCATTTCAACCAGGTGAACGTGAATGATATCACTCTCCTGAGGATAACAAAGAGCGATTAGGAATGGATGTTGTCTGCATGCCAGCAAACACCGGGACCATACGCTGCCATGCTTTGTTATGCAATGATTCCAGACTACGTGCTACTGGCCTGGCGTGGTAAAGTGTCCTACCATGGCGGACGGGATAAGGCAGCCCTCCCCAGAAACCTTTTGCAAAGGCTTTGGGAGTACATGAAGGAGAGCTTTCTGGAGATGTCCCTGGAGGATTTCCGCTCCATCCCCATACACGTTAACAGACTTTTCCAGTAGCTGTACTGGCCGCGATTGCCAGGGCAAATTAATCATTAAACACGCTTGCTTTTAAACCATGTGTAATATTTACAAAGGTACACTCACCAGAGGTCCCCTGTGTGCCCTCAGGGTCTTCGGTGAGTTCGGGGGTTACTGGTTCCAGGTCCAGGGTGACAAACATATCCTGGCTGTTGGGGAAACAGGTTTCTCCGCTTCCTTGCGGCTGTGAGCTATCTCCTCCATCCTCCTCTTCCGAACCCTCTTCCCTGTGTGTTTCTCCAGTGAGGGACTCATAGCACACGGTTGGGGTAGTGGTGGCTGCACCCCCTAGAATGGCATGCAGCTCCGCGTAGAAGCGGCATGTTTGCGGCTCAGCCCTGGACCTTCCGTTTGCTTCTCTGGCTTTGTGGTAGGCTTGCCTTAGCTCCTTAATTTTCACGCGGCACTGCTGTGCGTCCCTGTTATGGCCTCTTTCCTTCATGGCCTTGGAGACCTTTTCTAATATTTTGCCATTTCGTTTACTGCTTCGGAGTTCGGCCAGCACTGATTCATCTCCCCATATGGCGAGCAGATCCCGTACCTCCCGTTCTGTCCATGCTGGAGCTCTTTTGCGATCCTGGGACTCCATCACGGTTACCTGTGCTGATGAGCTCTGCGTGGTCACCTGTGCTCTCCACGCTCAGCAAACAGGAAATGAAATTCAAACGTTCGCGGGGCTTTTCCTGTCTACTGGCCAGTGCATCTGAGTTGAGAGTGCTGTCCAGAGCAGTCACAATGAAGCACTGTGGGATAGCTCCCGGAGGCCAATAACGTCGAATTCCATCCACACTACCCCAATTCCGACCCCCTAAGGCCGATTTTATCGCTAATCCCCTCGTCGGAGGTGGAGTACAGAAACCGGTTTAAAGGGCCCTTTAAGTCGAAAGAAAGGGCTTCGTCGTGTGAACGTGTCCAGGCTTAATTCGATTTAACGCGGCTAAAGTCGACCTAAACTCGTAGTGTAGACCAGGCCCCAGTGTCTCCAATAGCTAGTGGGTGAATTAAATAATATGTTTTAGAAAGAAACTTATATTTTAGAAATACACTTGCCAATGATTATACTACTATTTATTATTAAGAGCTGCACTCTGGTCCATAGAAGACACAAATATCAACATGGTGCTTGCCCTAGAGAGCTTGTAATCTAGAAAGCATGTTTAGAAAGACATAGCACACTGGGACACTCAAAGGGGAGGAGTTCATTTAATTTTTTCTTCCTAATGTAATGATTCTTTCTCCTCCAACCACTCCTTTGTATCTTGGAAGGAACTTAAGTGAAACGAGACTGGGAGGTTACAGCTGGCACACTGCGATTGAAGGGGGGCTTTATACAAGAAGGCACAAAAATCTAAGTGGGAGAAAGAAAGAGAGATTGCTGAGGCGTGTGCCATTGTGCCAAGGGTGGCAAGGATGGATTAAAACAGTGGTTTTCAAACTGCGGGTTGCGACCCAGTACTGGGTCGTGGAATATAAGGCACCGGGTCGTGGCAGCTCTGGTCAGCACTGCCGACCTGGCCGTTAAAAGTCCCGTTGGTGCTGCTGTCCGGCTAAGGCAGGCTAGTTCCTACCTGTTTTGACACCATGCTGCGCCCTGGAAGCGGCCAGCAGCAGGTCTGGCTCCTAGGCAGGGGGGCCACGGGGCTCTGTGTGCTGATCCTGCCCCGAGCACCGGCTGCCGGCCAGTGGGAGCTGGGGGTGGTGGTGGTGGTGCCTGTGGGCAAGAGCTGAGTGGAGCTGCTTGCATGCCTCCGCCTAGGAGCTGGACCTGCTGCTGGCTGCTTCCGGGGTGCAGCATGGTCTGCGGTGCCAGGACAGGCAGGAAGCCTGCCTTATCACCCCCGCTGCGCCGTTGACTGGGAGCCGCCCGAGGTAAGCCCGGGCCCCAATCCCCTGTCCCAGCCCTGAGCTCCCCCCAAACCCCGAGCCCCCCTGCACCCCAAACCCCTCATCCCTGGTCCCACCCCGCAGCCCTCACTCCTGCACCCCAACCCTCTGCCCCAGCCCTGAGCCCCTCCCAAACCCCTCATCCCCAGCTCAGTTGGGTCACGGGCATCAACAGTTTTCTTCAGCTGGGTTGCCAGAAAAAAAGTTTGAAAACCACTGGACTAAAAGGTCTGACATGTTTACAAATTGGGAAGTAGTTGTGCAGTGGCTTGAAGGTGAGGGCAAAAAGATTGCAACTTTCAAAAGTATAGCTTATGATATGCAATTACTTTAAAAAAAATCATGTTTTCCAAAAATCCTAACTGCATATCCCTTGTCAAGGCTGTATCCCCACTTTGAACTTTAGGGTACAAGTGTGGGGGCCTGCATGAGGACTTCTAAGCTTAACTACCAGCTTAGTTCTGGTCCGCTGCCACCATTCCCTACCCTGGGAAGCTTTTAGAAACCTCTCACCAATTCCCTGGTGAATACAGATCCAAACTCCTTGGATCTTAAAACAAGGAGAAATTGACCCTTCCCCCCTCCTTCCTTTCACCAACTCCTGGTGAATACAGATCCAAACCCCCTTGGATCTTAAAACAAGGAGAAATTGACCCTTCCCCCCTCCTTCCTTTCACCAACTTCTGGTGAATACAGATCCAAACCCCCTTGGATCTTAAAACAAGGAGAAATCAATCAGGTTCTTAAAAAGAAGGCTTTTAATTAAAGAAAAAGGTAAAAATCATCTCTGTAAAATCAGTATGGAAAATAACTTTACAGGGTAATCAAACTTAAAGAGCTCAGAGGACCCCCCTCTGTCTTAGGTTCAAAGTACAGCAAACAAAGATAAACACTCTGGTAAAAGGTACATTTACAAGTTGAGAAAACAAAGTAAAACTAAGACGCCTTGCCTGGCTTTTTTACTTACAAGTTTGAAATATGAGAGACTTGTTTAGAAAGATGGGGAGAACCTGGATTGATGGCTGGTCCCTCTCAGTCCCAAGAGCGAACAACCCCTTAAAACAGAGCACACACAAAAGCCTTCCCCCCCCCCCCCCCAAGATTTGAAAGTATCTTGTCCCCTTATTGGTCCTTTGGGTCAGGTGTCAGCCAGGTTACCCGAGCTTCTTAACCCTTTACAGGTAAAAGGATTTTGGAGTCTCTGGCCAGGAGGGATTTTAGTACTGTACACAGGAGAGCTGTTACCCTTCCCTTTATAGTTATGACATCCCTATATACGCCACTTAATTGAAAATGTTTTTAATCTAGTAAATATTGCAGAAGACGTGTACACATTCACTGTATGTACTAATCACTGATAAATTGACTTTTGGTGAAATTTAGTTTCCTTATTTGCTGATGGCAACATAGGGTTGTACAAAATATCTGTGATTTCACTGTGATGATTTAAAATACTGAATGTTAATTTTCATATAATATTGCTAATTCAGCTTTCTTCTCTCCCCAATCTTAGAAATGGGTTGAATTTTTTCTTTAAACTACTCGCTTGGGTTTACACGGGTTCTGCAAGCATGTTTTCAGAAGCTATACATTCTTTAGCAGACACTTGCAACCAGGTGAGTAGTGCTTCTGTTGCCCCTGTTTAAGTTAAAGTGATTGTAGTTAGCTTCCAAGGAGGAATGCAGACCCTTGAAACAGTTGTGTTGGTAGCAGATAGGAAGATTGCTCTCAATTTAGAAATCAAGTGGCTGTCTCCTGGTGATGGTTGATTAGGGTGAAAAACTACAGGGCACATGACAAGTAGAAGCAAAGTAGCACATTGTGTTTAGTTTTGTGAGGCAAGTTGGAATGTCAGAATACTGCTCTGAGAAGCTTTCTTGGAGCATGTTTTGTAAAATAACGCTACAAAGTTGGAGAGAGAGAGAGAGAGAGAGAGACTGGAGACCAAAAATGGAGCCTTCAAGTTCTCTCTGGCTTTTAGTTTACATTAATGATGTTAATTTGTCATTTCCATTTTTAGAATTAGCATAGCCACAGACTGGCTCTAAGCTGTTGCATATTGCAGTGGTTTTGCCTCTTTTAACATTTTAGTGGATGTTTTTGTATTAATTTCTGTGGTTTTGCATGCTTTTCATTTGAAAGTAAAATAGCAGGTAACACTTCAGTAAGAATAGCTTTGGATTTCAACAAGTTCAGCAGCCATTTTAACAGTGCCAAGGCTGATCAGTTTAAGAATTTACTTACCTAGACTGTTGTCACATCTGGGAGAACATGCCTTCAAGTGTCAGTTAACTTATTACTAAATAATTCCTGCCTTGCAAAGCAAGGCATTCATATTAGAGACCGTAACATGCTGTTATGACTAATCCATGATAAAGGTACATTTGTTTATAGTATGGGCATGCGATTTTTGTAATAAGTGAATATATGTTTTGGATGCAATATAAAAGTGAATTCATTTAAAGAAGAAAGGATAACTAAATAGTTTCTGTCAAACTGCATGGTGATTTAGGCATAACCTTGTCAGAGAATGATGGGGGCATATAGCCCTGGGTTGGTGATCCTTCCAGGAACAATGTGAGTTCTGAGTACAACATTATCATTACTTTACTTCGCACTTTTATTCAGAACCTCAGGCTAGGTCTACAGTACCCGCCTGAATCGGCGGGTAGAAATCAATCTCTTGGGGATCGAATTATCGCGTCTCGTCAGGACGCGACAATCGATCCCCGAATCGACGCGCTTACTCCACCAGCGGAGGTGGGAGTAAGCGCCGTCGACTGGGAGCCGCGGCAGTCGATTTTGCCGCCGTCCTCACAACAGGGTAAGTCGGATCTGATACGTCGAATTTGCGTATCTTAAATGGACCCCCCCCGTAGTGTAGATGTAGCCTAAGGGTCTCTCCTTATATTGCTGTAGCCAACTTGTCTCTTAATATTATCCTGTTTTGATGTACATAATTTGGTACACAATTTGTGAACTAATAGCAGAATTATTAATTAACAAATTCATACTGACACTCTAGCCTAAAACCTTGGAAATGGAGAGAAACTGGAGATTCTGTAGCTATCTTGTTTCTGATTAGTGAAGTTTGGACTAATACTTCTGCTGGTGTTTCAGGTTTTGTTTATATTTCAGATATGTAGAAGTATTACTCTTCCTTTCTAAATTAATAATTTCCCATACCATTGACCATGTATCCGGAGAGGTGGTGTGGTTCAGTGGAGAAGATACAGGGTAGGACTCAGGAGACCTGGGTTCTATTCCTGGCTCTGCCACTGACCTGCTGGGTGGCCATGGGCAAGTTGCTTCTCTTCTCTGTTCCTCTATCCGCTCAGGTGAGGCTCATCAGCTGTGACAGACAGTCCACCTAGGACAGTGGTTCTCAACCACTCCTGGGGGTAGGCAGAGGTCTTCAGGGGGCACATCAACTCATGTAGATATTTGCCTAGTTTTACAACAGGCTTCATAAAAAGCATGAGCAAAGTCAATACAAACTAAAATTTCATACAGACGATGACTTGTTTATACTGCTCTATATACACTGAAATATAAGTACAATATTTATATTCCAATTGATTTATTTTAGAATGATACTTTAAAAATTGCTTTCTTTCTCATTTTTACCATAATAGTGTGCTGTGACACTTTTTTTTGTATTTTTATGTCTGATTTTGTAAGCAAGTAGTTTTTAACTTAGGTGTACATTGGGGGTATGCAAGACAAATCAGACTCCTGAAAGAGGTACATAACAGTAGTCTGGAAAGGTTGAGAGCCACTGACCTAGGAAAAGGAAAACTCCGATTTCAAACTGAAGTAGTCAGGCCTGGCCAGCTAGTTTGTAAAAGTGTTTTGCTAATCACACAGGCTTAGGGCCATACCAAATTCATGGTCCATTTTGGTCAGTTTCAAGGCTGGGGTTTTAAAATTAGTCAGTTTCATGTTTTCAGATGTTTAAATCTGAAATTTCGTGGTGTTGTAGCCATGATGGTCCTGACCCAAAAGGTGGTCAGGGTTAGGGGGTCGCAAAGCTATTGTAGGGGAGTCTGGGATTGCCACCCTTAATTCTCCCCTGCTGCTGGCAGGGGTGCTGTCTTCAGAGCTGGACAGCCAGCGAGGAAGGCTACTGGCTGGGTCCCAGCTCTAAAGTTAGCGCCATGTCAGCAGCAGCATGGAAGTGAGGGTCGCAGGGTATTGAGGGGGTGGATTATACCATATATCCGGCTTTCCTGGCAAGCTGTTGCCCCAGTGTGGGACTGACAGCTGGAGCTGCAGCTGCTGCGCGTGTGGGTGGGGTGACAGCTGGAGCTGTGGAGCTTCCTGCAACCAGGGAAGGTTCCTGGAGGTGGGTCTGACCCACCCAGGGAGCAGCCCCTGCAGGGGGAGAGGAAGTCTCATCCCTTCCGATCCCCAGTCCGGACTAGCAGCTGGAGCCCTGCACAGAGTAGAAGCCCCTGGCTGGGCGCCAGATTTCACAGGGGAGATCAGATTTCACAGTCTGTGGCACATTTTTCACAGCCATGAATTTGGTAGAACCTATAGAGAATGCTCTATAGGTCAGCATTGCTGATCCTGACTAATGGGGAAAGGCAAAGAAGTTTCCTCCTCATACCGTAGCCTGTTTTTTTTTTTTTCCTTTGGTCTAAGTCACATCACATTTCACTTCTTGACTCCTTTTCCCATTTACATGGGGTTAGAGGTGCCCACAGTTCTTTGCCACTCCTTCTGGCATGGGCTTGTAGGTCTTGGAGTTCAAGTTCTTTTCTCTTCATACTTCTCTTAACAGAGAAGTATCGTCAGTCTTCCATGTCCTTTGTTGCTATCGTTGTCTTCCCATGCTTTCTTTGCTGGTCATTCTCCCATTTTTATCACATGCCCAGCCTACCTCAAACTTGTGCTCTTCAGCCTATCTATTGCTGAAAGTCTCAAGTTCATCTTCCCCCTAGTTGTCTAAATAATAAAGTAAAATTACATTTTAAAAAAAGTTAAAAGAATGTTAAGGATGAAACGTTAAGCACTCAAAAGTTAGGAAATACTAGAATTAAGGATGCAGATACAACCTTAATTTGGCCACTTTGTATGTGTTATAAAAGTCTTGTCCGGCATCACATAGGAAGAGCCAGGAATAGAATCCGGTTCTCTAGTGGCTGAGTTTAATGCCTTAAACACAAGAGGCACCCTTTTGCCTCACTCATTGTCCATCTTGTACAATGAATATTAGTAGAACAAAGGATGTGATAATGTAATTGAAGGCTGTATCATAATGCATACATATTAAGGGGAGCCAAATCAAGGATACCTGGGTAACCATAATTCTGGCATTTTCTATCTTTTAATTGTCTGACTTTGCAACATTAATGCTTTTCAATGTAATATTTCAAATGTAATTTGCTAGGTTTTTTTAAAAGCAAGCAGAAATAAAGGAATTGTATCATGTGGAACAATACTGACCTCCTTCATGGATTATCAGCAGGATTTATGAATTCAGGATGCTCAGATCCACTGCATAGACCTCTACCACTCTTGCTAAAAGAGTAACTGATAGCAGTAGAAGGCTGTTATCCGCAATGTGGATCATTCACCAGATGGGTGTATGACAAATTTGCCTTTCTTACCTAGCTAGTTGCTAGATAGCAGAGGAGTGTTGGGAATCTGGTGTCTTGGATTCTATTACTGGATCTGGATGGGAGAGTGGCTAGTGCAGGGGTGGGCAAACTATGGCCTGCGGGCCGGATCCGGCCCCTCAGGGCTTTGGATCCGGGCTGCGGGATTGCCCGCCGTGGGGCCCCGCGCCGCTCTGCAGAAGCGGCTGGCACCACTTCCCTGCGGCCCCTGGGTGGGGGGGCAGAGGGCTCTGTGTGTTGCCCATGCCTCCAGGCAGTAAGTCGACCTAAGCTATTCACGTAGCTGGAGTTTCGTAACTTAGGTCGATTTATCCCCATAATGTAGACAAGGCCTAAGATTACTCATGTGCTTAAGGTTAAGCACATGCCTAAATCTTTGCAGTAGCAGGTCCTGGATTTATAAAAGACTGCACCATCAGATTGAAGCCATTCTAAACTAACGATCAGAAACGTATCAACTCAGACAGTCAGTTTTTTCAAGATGTAGGCACACACAGTATATTTTTATTTTTTCCAATTTGGTGACTTGTTGCAACTAAATGTATACTTAGGAAGTTGAAATGTAAATGTAAGCTATTTTAATTTTAGTTTGCCTTAAACCTAATGGAGATGAGTATACTAATTGCTATAGTTTATGCATAAACTTCTGTTTGGACAGATTTTTCTTTTTTAAATTAAACAGCCTTTGTTTCCTGATTACACCCAAGTGGAGAATGCTACAAAAATATTTATACTATTATATTAAACATGTTCTTAACTTCTGTTTAAATTGTTGCTTTTAAACTTCTTGCAGCTAGAACTAACCAGATTTAGGTGAGTTAGTTTTGGATGACATTGTCCTGTCTGGGAGTGGATGTTTCGTGTGAAGTTACTATAATTTGAGCTAATGTGTTTTTGTTTCTAATGCTACATGTAAGAAAACAGCAAGTTGGATCTAATTTTATTTAATCATATTCTTTCAAGTTAGAACTAGTCTTAATGTTTTTAAAACTTCCTACAGATGTGTTTTTCCTTTGCATTATGCAGGCTTTGCTAGCATTGGGCATCAGTCAGTCTGCAAGGACACCAGACCCTAGTCATCCGTAAGGCCATTGTCTTTATTGAATTTATCTTGTGGAATAAATAAATTGCGTTTCAATAATTATATATGGGCTTAAAATCTTTTATTTCTTGTGTGCAACCCTGTTTTTATTTAAAGGATCTGTTGTTTCTGAATAGGAGATGAACCATAGTTTTTCTTTTTTGTTCCACCATATTAATCCAGACAACTTGAATTATTTTAAGTAAAATGGTGGTACTTGTGTGTATATCCAATGTTTTCATTTTTTCTAAACTGAAATGAGTAACTTCCAGTTTTACAGTAGAAATAATAAGAAAAATGTGGGTTCCTACCAAATTTCAAGAGTTGTAAATGGTAATGAGCTGGCATGTTGTTTTGACATTGTAAGCTACGAAACTTGTATTTCATTTTCATTGCTATTAGGAAGATACATTTTTATGGGCCCTACCACCTTTTCCACTAGATAGCTGTACAGTATGCTGTTCATACACCTCTACCCCAATATAACGCTGTCCTCGGGAGCCAAAAAATCTTACCGCGTTATAGGTGAAACCGTGTTATATTGAACTTGCTTTGACTGCCGGAGTGCGCAGCCCCGCCTCCCCGGAGCACTGCTTTACCACATTATATCCGAATTCATGTTATATTGGGTCGCGTTATATCAGGGTAGAGGTGTACTTCTGATTTTTTCCTGCATGGATGGCAGGATTTGGGCAATAGTAGTGAGACTGCCTTTCCCTCTTCCCAAAAGACACTATTTTTAGGAAGGAAACCCTTTGTTGAGATGGTAACAAGAAGTTCTTGCTATAAACACACTAGTTTTAATTTTTATACTAATAAGGGATTTAAGGTTATGTTCTTACTGCTTCGTAAATTTTAAAGTAGTCTTTCTGATATACTGTGGTTCCAACCTAAATTTCAGGTTTTTTCACCTCTGAGGGCCATCTAGTTACCCTCCTGGATAGTAGTTAAAATGTTCTGTCTTATTTGGGTTCACAAAGTCAGGCAAGCTTTTCTTCTATTAAGAATCTGAGGTAGCTTCAACTAAGGGCATGGCTACACTTGCGAGTTAGAGCGCATTAAAGCAGCCTTGGGCGCCCTAGCTCACTACCCATCCACACTGGCAAGGCACGTAGAGCGCTCTGACTCCAGGGCTAGAGCGCTCCTGGTACTCCACCTCAGCGAGAAGATTAAAGCTTGGTGCGCCTTGGCTGAAACACCTGGGCATCAGTGTGAATGAGGTGTTGCATTACTGCACTCTAATCAGCCTCTGGAAACGTCCCATAATCCCCGTAAGTCAAGTGGCCGCTCTTGTCATTGTTTTGGAATCGCTGCAGGAATGTGGATATGCCCTTTGAAAGCTCCGTTTCTGACAGCAGCCATTACTGTGGAATGGTATGTGAGAGAGAGAGAGGCGGGGGGGGGGGGGGGAGGGGTCTGCTGCTGTCTGAATTTACAAGACAGCATGCTGACATGCTCTCAGCCCCCCAAAAACCCACTCTCTCCCCCCACATACACACAGCACACTCCCTGTCACACTCCACCCCACAGCACCATTTGAAAAGCGCGTTGCAGCCACTTGCATGCTGGGATAGCTATCACAATGCACTGCTCTCTGTGGCCGTTGCAAGAGCTGCTAATGTGGCCACGCCAGTGCGCTTGCAGCTGTCAGTGTGGACAGATTGCAGCGCTTTCCCTACTGCACTTTACGAAGGCTGTTTTAACTCAAAGCGCTCTACATCTGCAAGTGTAGCCATGCCCTAAGGCTTCTGATTTATGTTTGTTTACCAGATTCAGCCTTCTCAGAATAGGATCTTTTTTTTATCAGGGTCTCCTTCCCTTCTCAGTCTTCCCCTTTCCCTCAAATTATGCCCTTCACCTGCAGCATCATCTCTTTTGCAATGCTGCTAATCAGGAGTGGCATTTAACACAATGATGTATTATTAAGATGCCATTTTAATTTTACCAAAAATATTTAAACCTGCAAACATTGGGGATTTGCAGTCAGCTGAACTATTAATTTTTATGCTATTAATTTAAAGGAAATGAAATTTGTAGACTGACTGCACATGAAGATTTCAATTAGAAGCAGCATTGCAAGGCAGTGTATATATTAGCCCATTCATTAAATACCTGAATGAATAAAAAAAAATTCATTTCATTAATATAGCCATGGTACATAATATTAAAGTAATACAACTAAATCTAAATAGCCTGTGTGGAGAAGGGATTAGAAAAAATCTAAATTAAATACATCTACATTGTTTTATATATATTTTTAAGAAACTGGATGTCCTTTTCCATCAGTATTTTCTTGGATTAGATTTGATTTTAGCAACTATGTTTTAATTCGCTATCAGGAGCTCTAGTTTATAATTTATCATCAAGCATCTGAATATATTTTTAAAGCGGGCATTTTTTCCTAAACCACTTCTTGTTTTTACACAGGTATGGCTTCACAAATATGCGCTATATTGCCTCCCTAATTAGTGGGGTCGGCATTTTCATGATGGGTGCAGGACTTTCCTGGTATCATGGAATCATAGGTTTACTTCATCCTCAGCCCATGGAATCTCTTCTTTGGGTAAGTCCAATCTTTTTCTATTGGGTTTTTAAACTATGGGTGGTGGGAATGGTTTAATGTAATGAAACCTCAGTGTCTGAAATACCTAGACACCCTGAAACAAAAAGTTTGAATCCTAGTAGGGTTAACCAAGCCGTCTGAGATAGTATGTAGGGTGGAACTCAGTGTATCTGCGTGAGGTTATTTAAACCAATTTCCTCTCTGCTTTGCATTGACACTGATACTTTAGTCTGTTTTTTAAGAATATGGGGTTGTCCTGGTGTCCTTAGCCAAAATTTTCCCTCTCTCTCCTTATACTGGGTAGTGCATTATAATTTGGTTGGTGGTTCAGTCTTCTGTCTGCCACCTAGAGATGGCTGCATTACAGTTGTAGGTAAAGTGATTCTTGTATGTAAAGTTCTTATGGAGATTTTGGGATGAAAGGTTCTATATAAATGTGAAACTGTATACATTCAGAATAAAATACTAGTGGTTTTTTTTATACTTACAGGCTTATTGTATCTTAGCAGGATCACTGGTGTCTGAAGGAGGTATGCAGTATCATGAAATATTTGTGTTGCTTTATTCTTAAGCTGATAATGCAGGCTCAGCAATCTGTGGTGATAGTTTATTAAGCTTTTGCTTACAGAACTGCAAAATTTTGAGCTCTGTTATTCACAATTGCATTGATGTTTGATATCCAGGAAAACTTTTTCATTGCTTTTAATTTACTTGTGTGTTCTATTTAATCTTCTGCTTCAGGCAAAGGAAGGAAACTAATATTAGACTAAAAGGGGTAAAAAAAACAAGGGTGATGTCATGCTAGGAGTCTACTACAGGCCACCTAACCAAGTGGAAGAGGTGGATGAGGCTTTTTTTAAACAACTAACAAAATCATCCAAAGCCCAAGATTTGGTGGTGATGGGGGACTTCAACTATCCAGATATATGTTGGGAAAATAACACAGCGGGGCACAGACTATCCAATAAGTTCTTGGACTGCATTGCAGATAGCTTTTTATTTCAGAAGGTTGAAAAAGCTACTGGGGGGAAGCTGTTCTAGGTTTGATTTTAACAAATAGGGAGGAACTCGTTGAGAATTTGAAAGTGGAAGGCAGCTTGGGTGAAAGTGATCATGAAATCATAGAGTTCACAATTCTAAGGGAGGGTAGAAGGGAGTACAGCAAAATAGAGACAATGGATTTCAGGAAGGCGGATTTTAGTAAGCTCAGAGAGCTGATAGGTAAGGTCCCATGGGAATCAAGGCTGAGGGGAAAAACAACTGAGGAGAGTTGGCAATTTTTCAAAGGGACATTATTAAGGGCCCAAAAGCAAGCTATTCTGCTGGGTAGGAAAGATAGAAAATGTGGCAAAAGATCACCTTGGCTTAACCACGAGATCTTGCATGATCTAAAAAATAAAAAGGAGCCATATAAAAAATGGAAACTAGGACAAATTACAAAGGATGAATATAGGCAAACAACACAGGAATGCAGGGGCAAGATTAGAAAGGCAAAGGCACAAAATGAGCTCAAACTAGCTACAGGAATAAAGGGAAACAAGAAGACTTTTTATCAATACATTAGAAGCAAGAGGAAGACCAAGGACAGGGTAGGCCCACTGCTCAGTGAGGAGGAAGAAACAGTAACAGGAAACTTGGAAATGGCAGAGATGCTTAATGACTTCTTTGTTTCGGTCTTCACCGAGAAGTCTGAAGGAATGCCTAACATAGTGAATACTAATGGGAAGGGGGTAGGTTTAGAAGCTAAAATAAAAAAAGAACAAGTTAAAAATCACGTTTAGAAAAGTTAGATGCCTGCAAGTCACCAGGGCCTGATGAAATGCATCCTAGAATACTCAAGGAGCTAATGAGGTATTTGAGCTATTATCTTTGGAAAATCATGGGAGACAGAGATTCCAGAAGACTGGAAAAGGGCAAATATAGTGCCCATCTATAAAAAGGGAAATAAAAACAACCCAGGCAACTACAGACCAGTTAGTTTAACTTCTGTGCCAGGGAAGATAATGGAGCAAGTAATTAAAGAAATCATCTGCAAACACTTGGAAGGTGGTAAAGTGATAGGGAATAGCCAGCATGGATTTGTAAAGAACAAATCATGTCAAACCAATCTGATAGCTTTCTTTGATAGGATAAGGAGTCTTGTGGATGAGGGAGAAGCGGTGGATGTGGTATACCTCGACTTTAGTAACGCATTTGATACGGTCTTGCATGATATTCTTATCAATAAACTAGGCAAATACAACTTACATGGGGCTACTGTAAGGTGGGTGCATAACTGGCTGGATAACCGTACTCAGAGGGTAGTTATTAATGGTTCCCAATCCTGATGGAAAGGTATAACAAGTGGGGTTCCGCAGGGGTCTGTTTTGGTACCGGCTCTGTTCAATATCTTCATCAACGACTTAGATATTGGCATAGAAAGTACACTTATTAAGTTTGCAGATGATACCAAACTGGGAGGGATTGCAACTGCTTTGGAGGATAGGGTCATAATTCAAAATGATCTGGACAAATTGGAGAAATGGTCTGAGGTAAACAGGATGAAGTTTAATAAAGACAAATGCAAAGTGCTCCACTTAGGAAGGAACAATCAGTTTCACACATACAGAATGGGAAGAGACTGTCTAGGAAGGAGTACGGCAGAAAGGGATCTAGGGGTTATAGTGGACCACAAGGTAAATATGAGTCAACAGTGTTGCAAAAAAAGCAAACATGATACTGGGATGCATTAACAGGTGTGTTGTGAGCGAGACACGAGAAGTCATAGGCACGAGTCTTTTCCGGTCTACTCTGCGCTGGTTAGGCCTCAACTGGAGTATTGTGTCCAGTTCTGGGCACCGCATTTCAAGAAAGATGTGGAGAAATTGGAGAGGGTCCAGAGAAGAGCAACAAGAATGATTAAAGGTCTAGAGAACATGACCTATGAAGGAAGGCTGAAAGAATTGGGTTTGTTTAGTTTGGAAGAGAGAAGACTGAGAGGGGACATGATAGCAGTTTTCAGGTATCTAAAAGGGTGTCATAAGGAGGAGGGAGTAAACTTGTTCATCTTAGCCTCTAAGGATAGAACAAGAAGCAATGGGCATAAACTGCAGCAAGGGAGGTTTAGGTTCGACATTAGGAAAAAGTTCCTAACTGTCAGGGTGGTTAAACACTGGAATAAATTGCCTAGGGAGGTTGTGGAATCTCCATCTCTGGAGATATTTAAGAGTAGGTTAGATAAATATCTATCAGGGATGGTCTAGACAGTATTTGGTCTTGCCATGAGGGCAGGGGACTGGACTCGATGACCTCTCGAGGTCCCTTCTAGTCCTAGAATCTATGAATCGTGGTGTGTGTGTGTGTGTGTGTGTGTGTGTATTCTAGATCTATATTCATCTTATAGGATGTGAACAATACATATAAGAATGTCTGGCACATAATCTGAAAGAGTGTGTAGCAAGCCTTTTGCCATTATGTCACAGTAGTATTCATCAGTGGGTTGGCTTGTATGTAGAGAAGAGTGCATGGGTAGGGCTTCTCTTTATGAATTGCCACTGCTCACAATACTGATTGTCACCAGGAAAGTTTTTTGGCCATCACATGTAATAGTATATTGATGTTTTGTTTAATAGAACTATTGTTTTGGGGTATTATGTGCTGTGTAGATACAAGATTAGAATTCTTGAAATATTTATACTTTCTCACATTTGAAATTCAGAATATTACAATTTTCTTTGTATTTGTAGGAAGAAGTTATTGTACTCTGTATGTGTAAAACTTGTTTATCCCTGTACTTTATGGGTCTGATCTACTAAAGAAATTTGTTGCTGGTATGGCTGGTAGGAGCACTGTAATTAGTTTGCTATGATATGAGCAAGAGTTTCTCCCCCCCTTCCTATAGTAGAAAGTTGGTCACTTTGCCTTTAACCATTTCCAGCAACAATATTACTTTTATTTCAGCTACCCTTCTTGTTGCTATAAATGAAATTCGAAGGAGTTCCCGGGCAAAGGGTCTGTCATTTTATCAATATGGTATGTTTCTTTATATCAATATGGTATGTGTCGTTATTTAAAAGAGGATTTATTACCTGAATTTGCATACAAATAAGAACAGTATAATTAGCTGTTTCTCTTGTTTTACATGAGTCTTATGATTATGAATGCTAGTAACAAGTATATTTTACAAATTGGGTGAAAACCTATTGCCTTATTTAATAATACTTAGACACTTGAGTACTAAAGTTGTTGCATTTCGCAGAATAAATTTCCCATTAGTTTTACACATCTTCTGGACAAGTTTCTGTAATTGGTGTACACTGTGTTACATGCTTCAGAGTGGTAGCCGTGTTAGTCTGCATCCCCATCCTTTCATGTATTTATACCTGCTCCTGTATTTTTCACTCCATGCATCTGATGAAGTGGGTTCTAGCCCACGAAAGCTTATGCCCAAATAAATTTGTTAGTCTCTAAGGTGCCACAAGGACTCCTTGTTGTTTTTACTGTGTTATATGTATTTATGAACACTTACAGAAGAGTTTAGTTATAAAGTATAGGTTTTTATGTATGTATACATTTATCATCTTTTACATTATTAGAATTAGAACTGTTTACAAAACTCTGTGAATGATGTAACAAAGCTAAGATTTCAACATTAGTGTAATTTTTATTAAATATTCAGTCAGGCTGAGTCGTGATCCCAGTACAAATGTGGTGTTGTTGGAGGATGCTGCAGCAGTTTTGGGTGTGACATTAGCTGCTACTTGCATGGGTCTGACTTCTTTAACAGGTAAAACTCCATCTTAAAATGAGGCTGACTTGATTTGAGAGAATATCCTTGTGTTTTGTATGCATGGTATGACTATACCTTTTGACTCCCTTTTGTTAATTGCTTTAAATGTATGAATCTTTTTCCTTTGGATTATGGGACTCTCCTCATCTCCCAATTCTACAAAGTCAGTTGATAAGAAAAGAAAAATTTCACTTTTGACGTCAACCATTTTAAATTTTTTAATCCATTGATTAGTTATTTATAAACTACACTATTGTATGATATCTGACTGGTGTTTGATAACTAAGGCTTCGATTTTTGTCATGGATATTTTTAGTAAAAGTCAGGGACAGGTCACAGCTTCTGTGTTTTTTTGGTTTCTTGCCTGTGACTATGACTTTTACTAAATACATTCCTGACAAAATGGGGAAGGAGGAGGGTCCAGCACCCTGTCCCTCCCCCACCAGCAGCAGCTGGGAGCTGCAGGGTCCCCATTGCCTGTGGAGCTGGAGCGGGGGGGGGGGGGGGGAGGAGAGTTGGGGGGGACCCCTTCCAGCAGCCGCTGAGCAGTTCCAGGGTCCCTCTGCCATGGCCAGAGGCGCCTGGGAGCTGTGGGGAGGGCAGCTGCTCGCGGCCGCTGAGCAGCTCTGGGATCCTTCTGCCTGTGGCGGGGGGGGAGGGGACCGGCTGCTTGCGGTGGCAGAGCAGCTGCAGGGTGGGGGGCCTTACCAGCAGTGGCAGCTGGGGCACACAGGGGTCCCTGCCGTCGGCCGGTCAGTTGTGGGGATCGCCTGCAGAGGCTAGGCTGCTACAGGGGTCCCCCACTGCTGGCTTCAGTAGATGTTACTGAGCATTTTTAGTTCATGTGAGCATGCTCAGTACACCCTAAGTAGCACATTCAGTCAGCAGTTTTTCACACTACAGGGCGGCTGGTCAGCTGTGGGGGGCCTCCAGTGTCACGGAAGTTGCAGAAGTCACGGATTCCGTGACTTCTGCCACCCCCGTGACTTAATTGTAGCCTTAATGATAGCACTATGTAAGCTTCAGTTTATAATCTTGGTGGCACCACTCTGCATGCATACATCCTGCAATAATGCTGTTTGTCTCTTTGACATTCAATTACATTTCATATTGCTTTAAAAAAGCTTGCATTAAAATCTGTCAAAACTGATGAATATGAGTGATTTTCTAGCAGTATATTTTAATGAAAATCTCTCTGCCCCTTTGCAGATCTTTTGGAGGAAGCTTTTACTGTGGTGAGCTTCCACAGTTGTATATTACTCTCTAATCTGATTTCAAGTATATTGAGTTGAAGATACTTGAAATTAGGAGATATTTGAATGCCTTTTTTCAAACCCCTGTTATTGTTGAGATTATAGCTTGAAACAATTCTAATAATGCTATTGAAGGGATCATATGGATTGGCCTTCCTATTCTGAAGACATGAGGGCTTGAGTCATTCACTCTCTTACTCACTCCAGTAGTTGCATTGAAGCCAGTGGACCACTTGCAGACTTTAAAGTTTGTATGACGGGTCATTTCCTTTGAACTGGATTCAAGTTAACCCAAGTTGTAGTTGAATCTTTTTATGAAAAGAGAATCTATCATAGTCAAATATGTAAATCACTTTCTCTCTAGTCTGGTTACATAAACTCATATCCTGGGAAGCCGCGCACAACCTTGTTACTGGGCTGTGCACTGTTTTACTCTGCATGAAGGGAAGGTTTAGGGAGGAAATCCTATTCCCGTCCCCCAGGATGTAGCTTTGAAGTTATGACTTTAGCCCCAAAGATATATGGTAGCCCAAATACTCCCCATCTGCCAAAGTAGGTGAGGAAAACAGAATGATCTGTTTAACAGATTTTGTGGCCCCACATAAGGGCTGCAGAACGAAGCTGTGTTAAGGAGTGTGTGCATTCTCTGCATTGTAGCTCTTGCTTCCCCACCATGCAAGAATCAGAGAGACTTGATAACTGTGAGATGAGGGTTATTTGCCCGTTAAAGGGTGTTGGTTTTTTGGAATTGACCTAGTAAGAACTGGATAAACATGGCACCTTTCTTTATAGGTCTTCACTAATTACTTGCCTCACAGCTTTATTTGCTTTACTTCATCTTTGACTCCTCTATAAAATGTTTTGTGATACTTTGCATATTTTTACATCGTATCCTAAATATAATGTTGCAGACAGAAAAATGAATATAAATAAATGTATAACGTGCCCATTATGTAAGTACTGTAATGCATTCCAGGATGGATTTCTGCTACTGTCCTGTTTTATAGTATTACTTGCATGTTTTAAGGCAAATAAGAGAGATTCCTGTTTTTATAAAAAGATTGAGTAATGTTTTTCTCCCTCTTCTCCATCAAACTGATGGATCTTACTGCTAACTTGATATTTGTTCTTTTGAAGGCTTTACTCGTCACATAGCACAGAAAGTGTGTCAAGATTTTGGTTATGCTGATGGTATTTTTACTTGCATGATGCCCATGCCCGGGAATCTGAGCGCCTAACAAAATAGTCTACAAATTCATAAGTCATAAGGGAGGGAGGGGTGGGGCATGGGGCTTCCAGGACCTGGGAAAGGAAACATTTTACTTTAAATCTTCTATTTTCTTTATTCAGTTTTATTTTCTTAACCAGAAATAAAGACAGGGTTCCCAATACATACTCTAAAGAAACAGTAATTCCTGTGTAGAGATAACGTATTGTCTGCTTTTCAGTATTACAAAGGTTTTGTTTTTACACTTTTAGAAGTATTCTGTTAAATTAATTTCAACTTTTGTCTGTGTGTAGGCAACCCTTACTATGACAGCCTGGGATCTCTAGGTGTGGGAACTTTGTTGGGAGCTGTATCAGCTTTTCTCATCTACACCAACACAGAAGCATTGCTGGGACGATCCATTAATCCTGAGCAATTACAGCGACTTACTGAGTTACTGGAGAGTGACCCTGTCGTTAGGTAAGATGAGGATCTTCATGATATAAAAGTTTCTTATCAAGCAGATCAAAAAAGCAGGAAACTAGTATTTGTCCGAGGGAAAATAGTTCAAGGGCATTTTAAGCCAAATTAAGTAATTGGAAACAAAGGAGCAGAGATACCTCTCTTGCATTGATTTTTCAGCCTGAATATGGCAGGATCAGGGTTTTGACAGAAACTTGGTTTGGTTTCCTGTGCTAAAAATTTTATTGACTGAATTGACAAACAGGAGAATTCAAGCTTAGCTGAAATAAAACCTTCAAATGTGTTTTGTGGTGCACTATACTATTAACTACAGCAGTTGGCACAAGAATTTTGAGGGAAAGGGACACAAATAAAATTAGTCACGTACTGTAAAGTCATATTTCCTTGCTCTTTCAGTATCTATCTTAAAATTCTGGTACTTTAATCCCTTTAATTTTTAATAAAATAGAAGCTGACCCTTGCTTTCAATATCCTTTACCCATGGCTATTTTTTCTCTGTGTATCAGTAGCTGGAATATTTATGGTGTTCATCTTTATGTATTACTGTCAGTTTTGGTCAACAAAAATAGATGAGTCAGTTTCAATTTCAAGTATTCCTGTCGTACAGTGCTGTATCATTTGGGTTGCAAACAACAAATTTGAATAATATGCCCTGTGAAGGTTGCTGTAACCACAGAGCAGTGGTTTTCAACCTTTTTTCATTTGTGGACCCCTAAAAAATTTCCCTAAAAAGACCCCATTGGAAATCTTAATCATAGTCTGTGGACCCCCAGGAGTGTGCAGACCACAGGTTGAAAACCTCTGTCAGAGAGATCTGGGAACCCTACTTACAACACATCTCCCCCTGTCTAAGGTCCTGTCTGAAAATTCAAACGTCAGGTACTAACTCTGTAAAACATTTGTTAACCACACATTAATATGAGTGGTGGAGGATGTTTTAACAGTACAGTTAAAAATCAGTTGTGTGGCAGTTAGAGAGCTAGCAGCACTTTGACCCCTTTCTGGTCTCTGAGTGTACCCTCCCCACATTAAATATTAAACCTCTTGGCTTTACCTGTCCTGAGATGGAATCCTGCAATTTCCCCCACTCTTAGACTGGGTCTCTGTGAGCCAATTGTGATTTCTCAGCAGGTCTCACAGGGCTCAGCACCTCTAAGTCTTACCTTTGGGAGCTGTAGCTAGTGGTTAATATGATGAAAAGAGAGGTTTCTTAAAACAAAGTATTGTTTAATCTTATCCGTAAGAACACCGCAAAGCATAGGAGAAAAAGGATTTTAACACAATAAACGGTCCACACCTATATCTTTCTTCCCCAAGACTTACTATCCCCCGGAAGCTTAGGAGGGCTCGACTGCTTCAGGCACCCTTCACAGGGCCAGTCTGTGTCTCTGTTAGCTTATTCTTCTGCAAACAGCTCACTGGCAACTGCCTCACCTCTCTCTCTCTCTCTCTCTTTTCCTCCTCCTCCTCCTTTCCCCCCTTGTAATTACTCAGAGTTCTATGCCAGAAGGGACCATTAGATCATCTAGTCTGACTACCTGTATATGGGGGGAGGGATAGCTCAGTGGTTTGAGCATTGGCCTGCTAAACCCAGGGTTGTGAGTTCAATCCTTGAGGGGGCCACTTAGGGATCTGGGGCAAAATCAGTACTTGGTCCTGCTAGTGAAGGCAGGGGGCTGGACTCAATGGGGGACCTTTCAAGGTCCCGTCCAGTTCTAGGAGATAGGATATCTCCATTAATTTATTATTTTATTTATTTATCACAGGCTACTAACTTTCACCCAGTGGCTCCTGCAGTGAGCCAAATAATGTATTTGACTAACATGTATCTCCCAGAAAGGCATTCAGTCTCAATTTGAAGACTTCAAGAGATGGAGAATCTACCCCTTCTCTTAGTACAGTAGTTAATTACCCTCACTGTTTTTTTGGTTTTTGTTTGTTTGTTTAAAGGTGCCTAATTTCTAATATGAATTTGTCTGGTTTCAGCTTCCAGCCATTGTTTTTTTTGCTTTAGTTTAAAGAGCCCTTTAGTACTCAGTATTTTCCTCCCCGTAAAGGTGCTTATACACTGTAATCAAGCTACCAACTCTCCATCTTCATCTTGGTTGAGCTCTTTAAGTCTCTCACTGTAAGGTATTTTCTCCAGCCCTCAAATTGTTTTTGTGCATCCTCTACCTACTCGAGGCCCTCATCATCCTTTTTAAAATGTTGACACCACAACTGTCTGCAGTATTCCAGTATCAGTCTCACCAATGTCATAGGCAGAGGTAAAATCACCTCCCTACTGGTACTTGCTACTCCCTGTTTATACATCCAAATATTGCATTAGCCCTTTTTGCCGCAGCATCACACTGAGAGCTCATGTTGAGTTGCTTGTCCACTATGACCCCTAAGTCATGTTCAAAGTCACTGCTTTCCATGGTACAGACCCCCATTCTGTAGGTATGGTCTGTGTTACTTGTTCCTAGATTTATAGCTTTGCAGCGGGCTGTATTAAAATGTGTTTTGTTTGAATGGGCTCAGGTGACCAAGCAATCCAGATCACTCTGTATGAATGCCCTGTCCTCAACATTATTTACCACTTATTTATTTAATCAGAATGTCATGTGGTACTAAGTCAAACACTTCATAAAAGTCTAAGCATTGTACATCTGTGCAGTTACCTTTATCACCCAAACTGTTAATCTCCTCAGAGAATGAAATCAGGTATTTTTTTACAAGATTCATTTTTCATAAAACCACGTTGACTGGTGTTAATTATATTCTTAGCCTTTAATTCTTTATCAGTAGAATCCTGTATCATCTTTTTTATTATATTTCCTGGGATTAATGTCAGACAAATCAGCATATAGTTGTGTTACCCCATTTGTCTTTTTGAATATTGACACAACATTAGTACTTTTCTAGTCTTCTGGAATTTGCCCGGTATTCCAAGTCTTATTATAAATTAACATCAGCGGGCCAGAGATCTCTTCAGCCAACTCTTTTGAGAAATTTGAATGCAAGTCATTTGGGCCTGCTGACTTATAAATGTTTATACTAATGGATTTTATCTAACATAATTCTCTGTTACTAATTGCCTGGAAAGCACTTTCACATCCTCATGATTTGAGTACAATAACTTGCTTTCTTCTAAATATAAAACAAAAATATTTATTGAATTCTGCCTTTTCTGTATCATCAACAGTTTTATCGTCTCCATCAATACGTTCCTAATACTTCAAAATCTCATTGTCCTTAGCCCTGCCGACCATGGGTTTGTCCCCGATGTTTTCAGGTTCCCTTATCAATTTTCTGCACTTCATAACTTCTGATTTCTATTGATTGCTGTCTCTTTCCCCCCTTTGCCATTTGTTATATATTGAGTTTTTTATTTCTAATTGCGTCCTTCACTTTGCCACTGAACCAGATGGACTTGAGCGAAAGGTGGACTCTTTCCTGATTGTGGAATCATGGCTTTTTGGCCATATAATAAACTCTTCTTTAAAAAGTTCTCATCAGTTTTGCTTATAATCTTCTTCATCTTTGGGAAATTAGCGCTTTTGAAACACTAAGTATATATATATTTCTGGCTGGGACTGTTCTCTGTCCATATTTAATGTAATCAGGTCATGTTCACCAGTCTCTAGGCAACCACCAGCTTCCAGTCCAGTGATGAATTTTTATCCATCACAGTGAGGTCCAAAAAAGTTATCTCATGGGCACAATACCTTTTGTGTTAGAAAATTATCTGGCATTTTTAGAAACTCTAATGTTGGTACTACAGGCATGAGTTGTCCAGTATACGTCTTCCAAATAAATTTCCCATAACAGAGTTTTTCTTTCCACACCTTAAACAAGTGTTTAAGGAATAACTCATCCTGTTCTCTACTTTGATTCTGGGACACAGACTTTAATTAGCACGTTGATCCATATGCATTCAAAATTCTGCACTTTTGGGTTATCGGTAACTATAATACAGTGATGGTGTCTCTAATGTAGAGTACTCATCCCAAAACGCCTCTTTTATCTACTCTGTCTCGTCTGAACAAGTTATAACCAGTGATTTTAGCATTCCTGTTAATGAATTGCCCCACCAGGTTTCAGTAAAGCTAGTTTTATCGAATTCCTTCTCATCAGTGAAACTTTCCAATTCTTCTTCCTTGTTACCCAGACTCCCAGCACTGGTATATACGCAGCTGAAAAATTATTTCTCTTCAATTCAATTTGTTCATGAAATGTCCAGTTTGAGTTTGTATCACCTTTATTCCCTGGTATTCAACATCCTCCTGTCTGCTCCAGCTTGTGTCCTTTTGATCTATTAGTACTCAGCTTTAGCAAAACAGCTGCAACTTTGGTAAGATCTTGGAATTAGTAGTTTCATAGTTAATAGTGCAGATATTGTTTTGTAAATCCTGATCTATTTACCATGATGTGTTTTATCTGGAATCATTGTGTTGCTTTCCTGTTAAGCTTGCTATTAAACTAGCCCCCCCAGAAGCACACAATGAACATTCTAATATAGCTGTACAGTAAACTATGCCAGTCGCATTCAGTATTAATAAATTAATACAGATCAACTCCCACATCCTTCACAGTTTTCTCATAGGTATGCCACTTCTAAAATTAGCTTTCCTGTTAAATAAAGTTATTTCTAGTGGGGCAGCATTCAGGTGTGAGGGGAGACTTGTTTTTATAACTGCTTATAAAGTTGTTGACAACTTTTGCCAGTGGGATTTTGGTAGTTTCAAGGCCAATTTGCGAGAGATCTAAATAATTAGTGTAAAATATTTAGAGCTTGTTGGGAACTTTCTGTGAATTGTTTTCTGACATAACTTTAATTGTAAAAAAACTTCTTTTTTTCCCTGGGAAAATGTTTAAATTTGCCAAAATTTTCGATTTTCAGTCAGGAAAATCTAAGTTAAATATTTCCTTTGGGACAATTTGACCTTATTGAAATATTTTTTTTTTTAACTGACGAAACATTTTAAATAATTTTTAAAAACAAAAAACATAACAAACCAAACAAAAATCAACCTATGTGAACTGCAGTTCTGGCTCTCATTCTCTCTTATGTTTTGGGGCTCCTGGGCGGGCTGTGTCATTAGGCAAAGCACTGATTTCTGCCTGAGTTGTAAGGTCTATCGCAGAAGTTACATGACTCTAAGTACATTATGATCATTGTTAATATGTCAGTACAAGTGCACGTGTTCCAAACCTCATGTTCATCCAAATGGGCTGTGCCATTCTAAAATTCCATCACTGTATAAACAAAGACAGAGACGTTGTTTTGGACACTTTTCCATGGAGTTATAAGCTTGTGACAAGTTGTAATGTGCACAGTATGCTTGGGTCAATGCTCCTATCAAGAAAGCAGACCAAGCTTGGTATTATGATCCTAACAAAGGCTCAGATGGGAACTTCCTAAAATTAGTTTTGAGCATGCCTTGAGTAGAGCATACGGAGCTCAGCTACCAACTTCTTTCACTGGAGTAATGCATACCACATAATAAAATCTTTAAATATTTGGATCCTCGTGTCCCTGGAACTTTAGATTCTTGGCTCCATTTCTGAAGCAAAGGTAATGCAGTATGGTTGCACTTCTCCAGCTGGGACCTCTCAACTGCCATAAAGTCGGTAGCGCCTTCTCCTTCACAAATTTCCCTCCTACCCTTGCTGTGTAGCCTGTCTGCTTGATGTGGGCACAGGACAGAGCTCAACTAATAGCAACTTTCATCTGGTGTATGGCCTTACCGGGATCATAGTCCCCTGTGGTAAATTAGAGTAGGCATGTTGGGGGTGGGGGAGAGCTTGAAAATCTACGAGTAAGCAGGTCCCTGATGGATGGGGGACACTTATTCCTGCATCAAATATAACTTGGCACAGGGGAGAATCTGTCCTTTATTCTCCAAAAGTGAAGATGTTTCAAGTGGTAGCAGTCAAGGAGAGGAGGTGACTTATCTGCAATTGCTGTTCATTGAAGACCTAAGTTGTCATAGATCACTACTTCTTCTTCAAGTGCTTGTTCATGTTGATTCCAATCAGGTGTGTGTGCGCGCATGTGCACAATGGCTGAAAGATTTTTCCCTTAACAGCATCCGTCGGGTTGGCGTGGGCGCCCCCTGGAGTCGTGCCTTCATGGCAGGCGCCTAATATAGAGCCCTGCCAACCCGCCACCCCTTCAATTCCTTCTTACCGCCAGTGACGGTGGCTGGAACTTCCCTTGGCTCTTGCTCAGCAAGTTTTCTTCTCTATTCCATGTATATAGTTAGTTAGTTGTTAGTAGTACTCCAGTTAATAGTTAGTCTAGTTAGTAGTTGGGGGTTTCCCCCCACTCCGGACGCAGCGCTGTGGCATATCGCGGTCCCCAGGCTTTAAGAACTGCGTGGCTTGCGCCAAGCACATGCCGAAGAGTGACCCGCACTCGTCGTGTCTTCGGTGCCTGGGGGAGACCCATCAGAAAGATCGTTGTAAGATCTGCCGCGAGTTCCGCCCGAGAACACTTAAAGAAAGGGAACAGCAGCTGAAGGTGATCCTCCTGGAGGCAGCCTTACGCCCCCACTCTGACCCGGGCTCGAGAGACCCGACCCCTACGGCGGCATCCTCGACACAGAGTGCCCTGGCGACTTCGGCGCCGAGGGAGGACTCCTCCAGGGACGCTTGGCACCGCCATGGCTCTTCATGGGGCCCATCTGATAGTAGGCACCACTCCCACTCGCCGATGCCGCAAAAGAAGAAAAAGCCGGATGACCATTCTCCTCCGGCTAAGTATCAAGAAGTGCGACCCTAGGCGGGCCACTCCTCGGCATCTCCTTCCGGGGCCATGTTGACTCCTGTCCAGGTGAGGCAGTCGAGTCCGCCCCCACCTTGATCACTGGTGCCTATGCAGCAGCTTCAGCTCCCATCCACACTGGAAGCTGCTAGAGATCTCCTCCACCTGACGGCACCGTTCTCGCCTGCCAGGGAGGAACCCTCAGCACTGATGGAGCCCCGTCCTCCGGTGCATTCTAAGGGAAAGCCGGCTATGATGTCGAGGCGCTCCCTTTCGCCACCTACATGCTCCGACAGAGAGCCTTCCCGCTCCCCGAGTTCTTGACATTCGAGGCACTGAGGATCGGCTCCTCCATGGTCTTCAGTGTCTGAAGACCACGGACTCCTATCGCTCGAGTAGGAGCAGAAGCCGTAGAGCGAGGTCGGGCAGAGACAGAAGGGAGCTGCAGGCGTGGTCTCCGCAGTGGCAGAACCCACCTCAGTGGCCCTTCTGGTCTCCCTGGTCTTATCACCAGGGCCAGGGAGGAACCCAGGGTCCACGCTTAGCGATGTCTTCAGTGGCCTCCGCCACTTTTGTGCCGCCTTCCGCTGTGCATCCGCCCCCGGTGCCTACGGTCCCGATACCTTTGCCTCCAGCACCATGCTCTGCTCTGACTTCGGCACCGGCCTTAATGACGTCGACACACCCGTCTCCCATGCCTGCACCGTTGTCGATGTCGACCTCGATGCAGGCACCTATGGCCCCGGTGCTGATGTCGGCACCGGGCCCCCTGAGCCCGGCGGCTCCTGTGAGCGTGTCGATGCAGCTACCTCCAGAGAGACTGATGCTGACGCCGACATTGGGTACAACGCCTATGGTCCCGGCACTGTCATTGGCGGCACCACCTCCAACGCTGCCCCTGGAGTCACGTGACCCGTCCGGGGCAGACAGGGAGCTTCACTACCGGCACATTCTTCCTCCTCCTCGTCGCCGGACGAAGCGTTGGCAGGGATGACCGTAGCTCCTGCATTAGAGCATAACAGAGTCCTACAGCAGTTGCTACGCAGGGCTGCCCAAGATCTGGGCATCAAAGCCGAGGAGGTCATAGAGGACACGGATCCCATGGTGGACATCCTAGCACCCTTGGGGCCTGCACGGGTAGTGTTACTCCTCATAAAGACGGTGGTGGACACCATGAAGACCTTATGGCAGACACCGGCATCCCTGCCACCCACTGCCAAACATAATGAGCGGCGGTATTTTGTCCCCTCCAGAGGCTTTGAGCATCTCTACTCCCATCTGCCTCCGGACTCGCTGGTCATCGATGCGATTAACCAACGGGAGAGAGAAGGTTCCCAAGTCTTCTCGAGTCTTCACCAAGTGCATGGCAGTCCGTCGCCACCTTTCTGCGGAGACACCAGGTACAGGTGTTCCCATACCTCGACGATTGGCTGGTCAAAGGCCGATCCAGGGCTCAAGTGGAAGCTCAGGTGGCATTCATCAGAGACACCTTCGAGAATCTGGGCCTGCTACTGAACGAGGCGAAATCGACTCTGTCCCCCATCAGAGGATAGAGTTCATAGGGGTGGTTCTGGACTCAACCCAAGCCAGAGCATTCCTCCCGCGGGCGAGATTCCAGGCCCTTGACGCCATGATCCAGGGACTCAGGAAGTTCCCCACCACCACTGCGAGAAATTGTCTCATTCTTCTTGGCCACATGGCAGACTGTATGTGCATGCTTCGGCACGCCAGACTCAGGCTTCGACCGCTTCAGTTGTGGCTTGCATCAGTGTACAGACCTGCCAGGGACAGCGTGGACAGGATCGTGACCCTGCCTCGCCCTATCCTTAACTCGCTCCTGTGGTGGACGGATGCTCAGCAGGTGTGCTCAGGAGTCCCCTTTGCTGCCCCACAACGCTAGTGACGGATGCTTCAGATTTGGGGTGGGGAGCTTATCTGGGGGACCACAGGACTCAGGGCCTCTGGTCACAGACAGATCGCCGTCTTCATATTAATGTCAGGGAGCTCAGGGCGGTGCGCCTAGCATGTCAGTCATTCTGCCCATATCTAGCAGGTCGACGCATATCGGTCATGATGGACAATATGACCGCGATGTTCTATATCAACCAACAGGGGGGTGCACGCTCCTCTCCCCTGTGCCAGGAAGCCCTCAGGTTATGGGACTTTTGTATAGAGCACTTAGTCGATCTGCAGGCATCGTACCTTCCAGGGTTCCAGAACGAGCTGGCGGACCGCCTCAGCAGGACTTTTCACAGGCACGAGTGGTCCCTTCGCCCAGACGTCACAGCTACGCTCTTCCAGACGTGGGGTTGTCCCCGGTCGACCTCTTCGCCATGCGACATAACAGGAAGTGTCAGCAGTTCTGCTCCTTCCAGAATCACAGTCCGGGCTCCACAGCGGACGCATTCCTCCTCCACTGGGGGGGACCGCTTCTGTACACCTTCCCACCCATATCGCTCGTCCACAAGGTCCTGCTCAAGATCCGCAGAGACCGGGCTCGGGTCATTCTCATAGCACCAGCCTGGCCCGGCCAGCATTGGTACACGTCTGTCCTAGACATGTCCGTGGGAGCCCTGATTACCTTGCCGCTCTTCCCGGACCTTCTCACACAGGATCACGACTCCAGCACCCGAACCTCCAGTCGCTGCATCTCACAGCATGGAGGCTCCATGACTGAATCTGTTCGAGCTCTCCCGTTCAGAACAAATCAGACAGATTGTCTTGGGCAGTAGGAAACCCTCCACTAGGGCCACGTACCTGGCCAAGTGGAAGAGATTTTTCAATCTGGTCAGCTCAGCGCGACTTTCCCCCGGTGCTGGCCTCAGTGCCCCAGATCTTGGATTACCTTTTCCACCTAAAGCAGGAAGGTCTCTCTTTGTCTTCTATAAGAGTACATCTGGCTGCCATCTCGGCTTTCCATCCGGGGGTACAGGGCCGATCGGTTTTCGCTAACTCCCTGGTTGGTCGCTTCCTGAAGGGCCTCGACAGGTTGTACCCGCACATCCGCCAACTGGTTCCTGTTTGGGACCTTAACTTGGTCCTCTCTAGGCTCATGGGGCACCCCTTTGTGCTTCTAGCAACATGCTCCCTGCTCTACCTTTCCTACAATGTTGCGTTCCTGGTGGTGATAACTTCAGCCTGGAGGGTGTCTGAGCTTAGGGCTCTAATGTCCAAGTCGCCCTACATCATGGCTTTTTAAGGACAAGGTTCAGCTTAGGCCCTATCCGGCCTTCCTCCCGAAGGTGGTATCGCAGTTCCACATCAACCAGGACATTTTCCTCCCGGTTTTCTACCCCAAGCCTCATGTGAGTAGCAGGGAGCAGCGGCTACACACTCTTGATGTCCGCGGAGCGCTGGCCTGTTACATCGAGAGGACAAAACCATTCAGGAAGTCGGTACAGCTCTTTGTCGCAGTAGCGGATAGGATGAAGGGCCAGCCTGTTTTGACACAGTGCATTTCATCATGGATTGTGGCCTGCATTACCGAGTGCTACAATCTAGCAGGAATTACAGCGCCCCCGATAACGGCGCACTCTACAAGGGCGCAAGCTTCATCAACAGCTTTCCTGGCTCAAGTCCCCACCCAGGAAATCTGCAGGGCGGCGACGTGGTCATCAGTACACACTTTCGCCACACACTATGCAATTACTAGGCAGGCCAGAGATGATGCGGCTTTGGTAGAGCAGTACTCCAGTCAGTGGACAACTCCGACCCCACCTCCTAATTTTGCTTGGGAGTCACCTGATTAGAATTGACATGAACAAGCACTCAAAGAAAAAACGGTTCCTCACCTTCTCGTAACTGTTGTTCTTCGAGGTGTGTTGTTCATCTCCATTCCAATATCCATCCTCCTACCCCTCTGTCGGAGTAGCTGTTAAGAAGGAACTGAAGGGGTGGCGGGTCGACAGGGCTATATGTTAGGTGCCATAAAGGCGTGACTCCAGGGAGCACCCAGGCCGACCCGACGGATGCTGCTAAGGGAAAAATCTTCCAGCCATTGTGCACGTGCAGACACCTGATTGGAATGGACGTGAATAACACATCTCGAAGAACAACAGTTATGAGAAGGTGAGTAACCATTTTTTCTTCCCCCAACCAGTTTGTCATATTTTTAAAATACGTGCATGTATGAGTTTCTAACTTGCTCTAAAGGAACTGGTGATTGAGCCACTAGGATCACTTAAGTTCCAGGACATGAGCAAACACTACTCCTGAAGGAATACTGCGTCAAAAAATTAAAAATTCTACACACAATATTTTAAAATTCTGCATATTTTATTTGTCAAAATAACACAATATAATCACACCATTTTCAATTATTTGCTGACAAGTATTTTGAAATAAATTACCAAAATAATTGAAAATGGTGTAATTATAATGTTGTGTTACGGTGTTATTTTGACAAATAAAATTTGCAGAATTTTTAATTTTTTGGCACAGAATTTTTAATTTTTGGTGCAGAATTCCCTCAAGAGTACCAGGGTTCTGTGTGGCGCAATCTGGGTGTGGGCAGCTCAGTGGGGTTGGGGGTGGGGAGGAATCTGGATCCATAGGGGGGCTCATTGGGGGTATTCTGGGTGCAGGGGGGAATTGGATCTGCAGGGGAGTCCAAATGAAAGTGATTAGGGCTCAGTGGGGGGGTGAGGTGAGGGGCAGTGTGCAGTTGGTTGGGGCTCAGTGGTGTGGGGGCTCCCAATGCAGGGGGTAAAGCTTGGGAGGGGTTGGGGGGGGCTTGATGGAGGGGTTCTGGATGCAAGGGGCTTCCAATGTGGTGGGGTTGGGGTGGGGAGGTTCTGAGTGCGGGGATGCGTGTCCAGATGCATGGGGGTTGGGCGGACAGGGTGAGCAGCTCCATGTACAGTGACCCACTGCCCCCATAGGTGAGGAGTGATGGGGCCAGGAAGTGGGGGGAAGGATCACTGTATGGGAGCTGCTCTCCCTGTCCGCCCAACCCCTATGCATCTACCCCCACCCCTCCGACGTTTCTGGGGGTTGATCTGACCCAGCCCCGGCTGCTCCATGCAGGGGAGGGGGAACTCCATTGTCGTCGTCCTCCCCATCCAGCCGGGCATCCCCAGACCTCCTGTTCCCCCCCTCCAGGGAGGAGTGAATGAGCACTGGTGCAGCTTTTCTTTGCTTCCCCACAAAAACCATTTTTCTGCGGGAAAGCAAAGAGACTCTATGGGGGGACATGTTTCTGCATGCATGCAGTGGTGCAGAAACCCTCCAGAAGTAAAAAACACAACTCCCTTGCTGTAGTAGATAACTTGGAGCTTTCACTTTGAACATAGCTCTAGGAGTGGTTATCTATTAACTTATCAGAGAATGGTAATTACAGATAAGAAATTTTCTGGTCTCTACAGTTATCTGTTAACCACAAAGGGAAAAAATAAACTAGCCACCAGGTCAGTTTCTAATGCTCCTGTAATCAGTTCTCAGCCATTTTATCCCTCTCACAAATGACTTGATGCACTGTTGCAGGCTCAGCGGTCATATTTGTAAAACTTGATAGATTTAAACTGTATTTAAACCAGTACTAAACATAGGAATATGTAGTAATGAGAGTTTGATTTGAAAATATTCAGAGGCTCTAATGCGGGACAAAAGGGAACAGTGCCCCTATATAATTAAAAAATCTTTGAACTGTGACAATTTATAGTGAATACCAGAATTCAGATCAGCTAATTGTTTTGCTTTACATTTTTCCACATTGCTAAAAATTATCTATTTCAGAGCAATTCATGATGTTAAAGCCACAGACATGGGATTGAGCAAAGTGAGATTCAAGGCAGAAGTAGACTTTGATGGACGGGTTGTGACTCGTTCTTACCTGGAAAAGCAAGACATTGAACAGCTGCTACAAGTATGTTTAATAAAGCAATATTGTTACTTCCAGCATTTTTTTCTTTCCTATTATCAAGCATATTAAAAGAAAAATTTGCAAGTAGATAGGGTATATTGTTTTGCATTTATATAGCTCCTCATCCTGAAGGATCCCAGATGGCCTTACATATTTAACACACTGATACAAAGTATACACAGAGATCATACCATCAGCCTCCACCTCTGGGCTGAAATAGCAGTAGTGTATAGCAACACTACAAAACCTTCGTAGTACAAGAAGTGTAAAAAAAAATAAAAAATCTTATCCAGGTCAAATTACAAGGCTAATTTTAAATAACCAGGATATTGCCCAACATTCACAAGTTGTTGTTCTGTCTAGATTTTCCTGTATGATTCCCAGCTCCTTACTCTGAAATGCTTTTTCTAAGAACTACCCTGATTCAGAGGAAGACCAGGGAGATGGAGCGAGGCCAAGCTCACCCTGTGACAATGCCAACACCACTTCTGCAACACACTGGGATTTTCTCTGGAAATCTCTTATCCAAAAACTGATAATTGTAGGTCTCGCAAACGAAGCAGGTTCAGATCAGAACCAGAGGTGGCATGCTTTCAAGTCTGGTTTATGATCGTAGAGCACATTATTTCTCTCCTTCCACTTGATTTTTAGAGACTAACATATGTTTTTATTGATATTGCAGGAAACGTTTAACTTGACTTAAATAGTCGTCTTGCTTTGTATCCAAGGAGTACTGTTGATCTTATACTGTGCTAGGTCTATATTAGTGATGCAATATTTGTGTCTTAAATATACTGCAGCCTTATCGCCTATGGCTGTGATATTACAAGTTAAGAAGCATCTAGCCAGCTCTGTCCTTGGATATGAGATAGCCAAGAAAAACTCATGTTAGTACTGGGATACCATCTATAGTTCTTATGCATATGTTAGCTTGGGTTTTATTATTTGGTGAAAAATTCCTCCCTCTATAGAAGAGGTCTGCCTAGTACTTCTATAGAAAGCGTTGCATCCTGTTTTCCTTAACCTCTTTCCTTCTGTTTGGTACACTGTTGGCTTCTCCTAGCCTCAGTTCACAGCTGTTTTACTTGGCTCTTTCTGGGGGCCAAGGATGAGTATTTCCTGCGGGCTGCACAGTGAATCTTTAGGTATTACTACATTTACTTTGCTACCTGCGATGCGATACATTATACAGCTACCACTAAAGTTACACATTTTTAAATCAGCAGGTCCGGATAACTTGCATCCAAGAGTTTTAAAAGTGCTGGCCGAGGCGCTTGCTGGGACCATTAATATGAATTTTCAATACGTCTTGGAACACCGTGGAAGTTCTAGAAGAAATGTGCCAATATTTAAAAGGGGTAAATGGGACAACCAGGCTAATTATAGGCCTGTCAATCTGACATTGATCCCAAACAAAATAATGGAACAGCTGATATGGGACTTAATTAATCAAGAATGAAAGGAGGCTAATATCATTGTCAATCAACATGGGTTTATGGAAAACAGATCCAGTCAAACTAACTTGTTACTTCTTTGAGTAAGATTACAAGTTTGGTTGATAAAGGTAAAAGTGATGATATAATTTATTTAGACTTCTGTTGGGAGTTGACTTGGCATTTTGATTAAAAAACTTGAACTATAAAAAATTAACATGGTACATATTAAAAGTATTAAAAACTGTCTGATAGGTCTCAATGTAATTGTAAATGGGGAACTATCTTCAAGTGGGTATGTTTCTAGTGGACTTCTTCAGGGATTGGTTCTTGGCCCTGTGCTCTTTAACATTTTTATCAATGACATGGCAGAAAATAAAATCATCACTGATGACACTTAGGTTGGGGGGTTGGTAAATAACAAAGAGGATGGGTCACTGATACAGAATTATCTGGATTGCTTGATAAGCTGTGTGCAAGCAAATAAATATGTATTTTAATACACCCAAATGTGAACTTAGGAACAATGTAGGTCATACTTACAGGATGGGAGACACTAGTCTGGGAAACAGTGATTGAAAAAGACTTGGAGTCATGGTGCATAATCAGCTGAATGTGAGCTCCCAGTGGAATGCTGTGGCCAAAAGGGCTAATGCAACGGTGGGCAAACTATGGCCCACGGGCCACATCCAGCCCGCCAGCCGATTTAATCCGGCCCTTGAGTTCCAGCTGGGGAGCGGGGTTGGCGGCTGCTCCGCGCATGCGCGCTGCGGCTCCCTGCAGCTCCCTTAAGTAGCGGCATGTCCCCCCTCCGGTTCCTACGTTTAAGGGCAGCCAGGGGGCTCCATGTGCCGCCCCCACCCCAAGCGCCACCCCTGCAGCTCCCATTGGCCAGGAACTGTGGCCAATAGCTACAGGGGCGGCGCCTGCGCATGGGGCAGCATGACAAGCTGCCTGCCCGCGCTTCCGCGTGGGAGCTGGAGGGGGGACATGCCGCTCCTTCTGGGAGCTGCCCGGAGCCTGCACCCCTTGGTCCCAGCCTGGAGCACCCTCCTGCACCCCAAACTTCTCATCCCCAGCCCCATCCCAGAGCCTGCACCCCAGCCGGAGCCTTCACACTCTCCCCCCCCCCCCCCCATGTCCTGCCCCAGCCTGGAGCCCCCTCCCACACCCTGAACTCCTCATTTCTGGCTCCACCCCAGAGCCCTTGCTCCCCCGTGCCCCAACCCCCTGCCCCAGCCCTGATCCCCCTCTTGCCTTGCAAACCCCTTGGTCCCAGCCTGGAGCATCCTCCTGCACCCCAAATCCCTCATCCCCAGCCCTACCCCAGAGCCCTTACCTCCAGCCAGAGCCCTCACCCCACCCCAACCCCATGCCGAAGCCCCCTCCTGCACCCTGAATGCCTCATTTTTGGCCCCACCCCAGAGCCTGAACCCCCAGCCAGTGCCCGAACCCCCTCCCACACCCCAACCCCAATTTTGCGAGCATTCATGGCCCGCCATACAATTTCCATACCGAGATGTGACCCTCGGGCCAAAAAAGTTTGCCCACCCCTGGGCTAATGCAATCCTTGGATGTATAAACGGGAATGTACAATAAGAGTAAGGAGGTTATATTACTGCTATATTTGGCACTGGTGTGACTACTACTGGAATGTGTGGCAAGTTTTGGTGTGCATAAATCAAGAAGGGATGTTGATAAATTGAAGAGGGTTCAGAGAAGAGTCACAAGAATGATGAAAGGATTAGAGAACCTGGCTTCTGTGTTTGAGCTCCTAGAGTAGTCTGTCTATTTTAGCTTAACAGAGAAATGGCTAAGTCTCGATCACAGTTTATAAATACCTACGTGGAGAATGAGCTCTTCAGTCTAGCCGACAAGAGTATCGCAAGATCCAGTGGCTGGAAGTTGAAGGTAGACAAATTCAGACTGGAAATAAGGTGTAAATTTTTAACAGTGAAAGTAAACAACCATTTGAACAATTTACCAAGGGTTGTGGTGGATTCTCCATCAGTGTCCATTTTTAAATCAAGAATGGATGTTTTTCTAAAAGACATGCTGTAATTCAAACAGGGAAGATGGGTAAGTTCTGTAGCCTGTGTTATGCAAAAGGTGGTCCGTTCTGGCCTTATGTTTTTGAGAGAGAATGAGTGGAGAGAACAAAAAGAGAGAAGCTGCACTGTCTTGTTAGGAGAAAACAGAGACGTTTACCAACTTTTTGAAGAGATGACTTTTTGGAAAGACAAAGTGCAGTTCTTTAAACCTAGTTTGTGAATAAAGGAAAAAGTGAAAATGTGTATGTACATATTGCAGGTTTATTGCCAGCCCATCTTCATCCTCATCTATATTTTACATTCTTCATGTCCTTCGTCCTCACTGCCCTGAAAAGTCAGGAATGATAAAGAAGCCCAGCCTTTTCCAGTTCCTTGGCAAATGGTTGCCCATTAGGAAACATGAAAATGTTTAAAAATTGACAGTTGTTTGTTTTTCTTTTTGTTTTGTTTTTTTACCTTCCCCTCCAACCTCTCAAATTTCTTTTCTTGCCAGGAAATTCAGCAGGTGAAAACTCTTGAGGAATTAGAAGCCTTCATGCTTAAACATGGAGAAAATATCATTGACACACTGGGAGCTGAAGTAGACCGGCTTGAAAAGGAGCTAAAGGTAATATTCAGTTGGTAAAAATAATTAATCAATCTGAATGCTCCTATTTTGCTGATATTTAGCTTTGTACCTTTAAGAAAAGCAGGGACAAACTTCAGTTAAGTTTCACTGAACAAATCTGACCTTGAAAACAAGTATTTGTCTTGCCCTGGGTCTGCTTGACATGTATGGCTTGTATGGTGGTTTGTTTTGTCTCTGTCCAAGTCACTTGCCTTTCTAAGATCATTACTACTTATTGATTACAATTCCCATGGAATATTACCCTTTTGTGTTCTCTGAAAAATGGCACAGTTGTCTCAAAATGTCAAGTCATTTATAGGCCCTTGAACTCTACATCAGCTGTAATGAGAAGCAACTTTTAAATGGTTTTTAACCATCCACTTAATGTTGTGTCAAAAGTGATGTAATTGCATATGAAGAGGGCTCCACTTACTTTACCTCTTATTTTTTGTTTTGCTCTTTGCAAAACAATATCTCTCATTGCGACTACTGCTCTACCATGTGACACAACTTTAATAGACACACAAACAAGCAACCATCCTTTTTTCAGTTTAGGATTTAAAGATCTCTTTCAATTGTAACAGCAAAGGCGTGTTATCCTTGTTACATTGTGGCTACTAAAACCTTACCTGAGAAGTTATGGTGGGTAGGTGTGGCATGCTTTTATTTTCATTTAGTTTGTGGTCTGTCCATTATACCAAACCATAACTTTATAAATGGATAGATTCATCATAAGGGCCTTTGCCTTTCTGATTTCAAATTCTAGAATGGTGTTATTGGGCTGGACAAAGATCTAGTCAGACAGTTGTGTTGTGACTCTGGTTTTGTATTGATAGTTTATGTGCTGATGTGTGAGCACCTAGTTTTAGCAGATGCTGGGAATTCCTGAAAGTATAAGTGGATTGGAGAGGTCTGGGAAGCAGCAGATGTTCAACATTCGGTTCTGTTTTTGGAGTCTGGTTTTCTTGCTTTATATTCTGTTACATCTCACAATCTGGGAAAATGCTGGTGCTTGGAAGAACAGAGTTGTCTGTTCCTCCTAGGATGAAAAGGTGGACAGGGTATCTGTTTTATGCCCTTGGTGACTGAGCAGCAGAAGGAATAATATGTACAAATAAATCATATTTGTCTGCATGAAATAAATGGGGAAGCTGTTTATATTACAAATTTATGAAAAGCCCCAAAGGGAACTTCTAATACAGAACATATCCATTTCGTAAGGTATGATTTTTTAAAAATATTTTTCCTTTCTGCTGAAGAATTTATTTTCCTGCTTTTGGAGTAGTTAAGCATTTCCTTTGTCTGAAGATGTGAGGCATTTGGGCAGACAAATATATCCACAGACATAAGTAAATTCCATGGTATTTTCCAAGGGGAGCACAGAGTCATGATCATAACCATAGTGTGCCAGATAAATGTTGTGCCTTTGTGACTGCCTTTTCCCTTCATCAGAAGGTGCTGTTCAAGAGCATGTTCTAGTGTGTGTAGGATTTTTGAGAAACATTCTAAGTAATTTTAGTTTTATCTTCCCAGAGTGGTGCTATTGAAAATCAAAATCAGTGTTTTGACTATAGTTGGATTTGCTTGCCAGCCCTCAGAGATTTTTGAACAGCAGGCTCAATTAAGAATAATAAATTTCAAAACATTAATCCTATTTTCAGTGTATATAGGGATTTCAATAATTGTGTTGCTATTGAAAAAGCTTTACCTAATTTAAAGTCACCTGTAGAAATGTTGGTGAAGCAAGTCACTTGAAGCAAACATCACCTGTTATGCAAACCACATAATATTTTCAGTGTCTGAAGTTGTATATTTCCTTAATAGAAACTTGGTCAGTATATTAGGTCTTACAAGTCATTTTAATAGCATAGATCAGTTCTTTTCATGCATTTCTGGCATTCAGGAAAGTGCCTCTTCTATGTAGAATGTAACTTTTTTTATTTTTTTTTATTTGGACATTTTTACCTTTAACCAATTACCTTTTTTAAATCATGAGCTGCTTCATACTTTTGAAAGCATTAGAACTAATTTAGCTATGAAGTTGCCACCATTCTAGTACACGCTGATAAATGTTCCTTGGTGGACAAATTCTTTAGACCTGCCTAAAGCATGGGTTAAATGTATTAGTTAGTCTTCATTTTAAAACAATTGCTATGTTACCACGATGAGGGATTTGTTATCCTGTTGCCAACATTGTGGCAGATCTTGTCATCAGCATCAGTGTGGTACATTTGATTGTCTATGCTTATTAATAAAATTTTGTTTTTTTGTTTCAGCAACGCAATCCTGATGTTCGACATGTAGATTTGGAAATATTGTAGATTTGACAGAAAAAATCCTTGGAGTACTCTCTTTTGGAAACAAGTTTGCACAGAGATGGAACAGCTATTGAAACTGCAGTCACTTCAATACCATACCTCATTTACTTCATGCTGTAGGCTTCCTGAACTGTTGTTACTGAATCAGTTTCCAGAACAGCTTTAGATTCAGAGTCAACAACTTTGTATAGAAGATCAGTTCAACAAAAGCTACTTAGCATAATTTCTACATGAGACTGTTGGAGGTGAATTTATTTGGGAATTGGAACTTAAATCTTTTAGTTTCTATAAGGCAAATGTTAATGCCTGAAAATACACAGAAGATAGTTTCCCCATTTCAATTTTTTGTCAACTTGCACATCAGTTTGCACTCATTTAACTACTTCCTTCTAGAAGTCATTGGAGGTATTTGCAAGATACAGATGTTTAATGCTAGAACAGGCTTTGTTTCATTTGTTCTACCTGCCAAACTTGAACCAGTTGTTATATTCCAGCTATATGGTCTCTTTTTTTTCTCTGAGATCAGTCCCTCCAAAAAGAACAGCCCTTTTCTCGAGTGTCATGATTTGGAAACTTGCTTCTGCCAGTGTTGCAACAGATCAGTCTTTTGAATGCAGTTGGCTTTGGGCTTGGCCTAGAGTACGTTGAGTTACTGCGCAGGATGTAGAAACCTCAACAAACTTTTTTTTTATAGATTATCTTGGCCTATGCCTTGTGTTTAGGTTTTTTCTCTTCAGATTTTTTCCCACCCATATGCCTTTTTGTTTCCTTGACTTGCTAATGTTGGAGGATATAACATGGGGAACGATTTACTTAGTAGTTTTCTGTTATTTTTCATTTGGCTTTTTATATTTTTAAGAGGCAATATTCTGCGAATGATCTTTGCTAGCAAAAGCAAGAGGTGTGTAGAAGTTTTAACATATTCTAGAAATATTTATAATTAAACAGATGTGAAGATGATACTAATTTATTTACACAGGCACTACTTGTATGAATCTGAATTGTAGATAGCTTTTTGGGTGTTTTTCAGAAAAACCTTTTTGTGTGGGGGAAGTAAAACAATTGTGCTGAAATGTGTCATGGCTGTCAGTAATCCCAAAAGTGAGTGCATAGAATTTACGTGTTTGAAATGCGCAATTCTAGTGTTTTACAAAATGGGTTTCTAGAATAAGGCTTTCTGCAATAGGTATCCAAGTCATAGCAGACTCTGTAAGAAATAATCTTTTAATAAAGGCTAAGTGAGTACAAATAATGCAAATCTAGTAATTGAAATATTAATGGAATAATTACCGATAAATCTTTCTCCAGGAAAAATCCTTTATGCACTTTAAAACGTTTCAATAACATGAAAATTGCTCATGGGAGAGAGGTGGCAATAAGAGCATCCTGATGATTCTGTTGCTGAGTAGTCTAGTGACTGACATACTGAGGGCAGAAATGTTGATAGGGAACACAAGTCATCAAAATCAATTTGTTAAGATTAAATCATATGCATTGCAGCAAATAATAATAGTGGAGACCAAAATGTCAGGATTTGATTAAATGCTTTGTAATAGTATTTTTTTTAAATGTAAAATGTCATTTGCCAGTGAATTATGAGAATTTAAAATAGCATGCCTTTTGACAATTGCAAAACACTGCATGCTGTGCATTTTAAATAAAATGACATTCCAAAGTTTAGTTTTTAGAGATGAGGCTTTATGTACTGTAATGTATGTAATGGGTGACTTTGTTACATAGTTGGGAATGAAGGGTCTGTTAGTACCCTTGCCTATAATTCCTATTCTTTCTCTTCTCATCAGTCATTTGTTTATAACCTATTAGTGCTTAATCTAAGGGAAGACTTGATTTTTATCTGGCTGTCTCCCACTGTAGTACTAATTAGATTTGTAGTATACACTTAAGACTGATAATTAGAAATGTGTTTAATAAAAAGTGATATTTTTAAAGTTAATTGCACATATTTGTAAAATGTTACACCTTTGTGGGTAGTTTCCCAAATAACTAATGAGGGACACTTTGGCACATTCTAAATGGTTTACTTTTGAGTCCTTTCCGTGAGTCTGCTTCTCAGTGTCATCAGCAGAGTGCATGCTGGGATATGATCATCCTGGAAGAGCACTGGAATTGGACTCTGATTAATGCAAATGCTATTTATCTTCTCTTCTCTCTCTCCCCCACTCTCTCCCATAAAGCACTATAAAGTACTGTTACTGAAGAAAAACAAAAATTGTAAAAACCTGGAAGGGAGGGGCAAGAATCTGAACATTGCCTGTGGCCGTTACTCTTCAGTGGTGTATGTGATATCACAAGCGACATGTATGCTGGACCATCATGAATGGGAGTCAGTAATCTATACGGGGAGTTTGTATATTGTGTTCCTGAAACATCCCCAAAGATTAGTAAATATTAGAAATGTACTGAAATGTTCCCTTATCTAGTTTATAGAGAAACTTAAGCACATCATCTTAAGGTGCATACTACTATGAAAAATGTTTGTGTAAAAAATGGTACTTTTTCAATGATAGCTGCTCCCTGCATGTATTCTGATTCATATCTGCCTACTTCAGTGACAAAAATAAGATTGTATTGCTTTTTATTGTCTTTGCAGTACTATGAAAAAGTGAGCTGGATTCTGTTGCTTCTGTCTTCAACAAGATTGACTAAGTTCCAATTGGTTACATCTTTGCAATCCCTTTGGAGGCTGTAGGTTTGCACAGGCCTCATTAAGAACCTAATTTTATTTGCAAAGCCACTTTCGTTGGTGGCAATGCATGAGGAAAGACCCCAGTTTGGTTCTGAGAGCCCAGCATGGGTTTTCATGGCTTGCATTCAGTTAAAACGTCTTCTACATTGAGCACGACTGATAACAGAAATTGGCCTAATAAACTTGGTACCCCATTTTTAGTCACTTTGAGAAGGGAATCACACTTTAAAGTGGCAGCAATTTAAAATATATGTGCAGATTGCTGTTAATATTTTTTAGTGAAAACTGTTACTCAAATTTAAGCTACAGTATTTTCATGGTCTAAAGAACGGGTTGAACTGGGTCCAGGATTTGGTTTAGCCTCGTTACAGTATTCTGGACGGAAGCTTTTTGAGATAGTTTCCGTGGTAGGATATTTTGGATTAAAGTAAACTTGCAAAGTACTGAGGAATTGGGTGTTTTCTTCATGAACCATAGATGTGACACCTTAACGTCCCTTAATATTATCTCTGATTTGAAAGAGTGGTAAAATCAATGGAGCAAGGACTCAGCTAAAATTAAAATGTTTATTCTAGGATTTTTTTCAATAAATTTTCCTCTATTGTATCTTAAAGCCATGGAATATATTTATTTTTAGAGATTCTGTTGCCCTTACAGCCTTTATTTTGCAAAACAGGATTCAGAGAACTCTACCCATTTATTTTGTGGGAAATACATTCTCATTAGTTGCATGATATTTCATAATTCAATCTGGATAACATTAAGGTAATGCTGATTGACAGAAAAGATATATTTTGAGGAAAGAGTCTAACCACTGAGGGCTCACAGTTTTGAGGTCTCATTAGATTCCTCTTTTTTTCTTGGACTTCTATGTAGACTTCCAGAATACTTTGTCTTCTGATGCTGGACATGAGATTGTATCCTTTCCCCTTCAGATGGGACCTTCACTATGGTTATCTATAGTTATAATCTCAAGGTTAGGGACTAGTCCAATAAAGCTCTACTTGGGGCTAATCTTGAAGGCTATCCAGAAACTTCAGGTGGTGCAGTATGTGTGCTGCGCTTGACAGTTGAGTAGTGCAGACTGGCAGGAGTATATTGTACTTGTGCGCTGAACTTCAGATTGACTCCCAGTTCACAATGGAATTTAATTCAAGATGCTGGTCACTATCTGTTAAGCCCTAAATGATGTAAGCCTCAGTTGTCTGATACTGTTCCACCTGGGCTCAGCATAAGCTCTTCAGCTTTTTCTGTCGCAAGGGTTAAGGTCACAGGACCTCGACGTTCTCAGTGGTTGTCCACCTCTTTAATACTCTCATATGTTAGAAAAGTATGTGGACTACATTCACATTTGGAATGTGATTTAGATTAGCTTTCTGCTAACTGAAGGTCTGGAATCTCCTGGCATTTTATCCTACTTGCAAGTTTGGTTCTGGTTTTTGAGAGAGAATATGATAAATCTAACCTTTTTGAAGTGTGGCAAGACGTACTGTGATGGGTGCATCAAATCCACATAAGTCCCCAAAATAGAGGATGATGATATCTTTGCATATGGCAGAAAGTTTGTCATTTATTTGAAATCTCATTTAAATTATCCTGTTCATTCATAATTTGGATTGAGGCAACTTTACAACAAACGGATCCACGGAAATTTATTGGGATGACTTTGGGTTTGACAGAAAAATCTTTCTTGTGATAACTTATTCTTATGGCAGTCAAGCCTAGCAGAATAGAATGATCAATATTGGAGAATACTGATACCTGTGGTAAAGCTAAAAATGGCCTATAATTGCCCCAAAGTTTATATTGCTGAGGTGAGTTTAAAATGAAAACATCATTCTGTACCTTTATTGCTATGTACTGTGTTTTTGTGTTTTCTATGTTTGTACTTTCTGGGTATTGAGAAACCAACAGGTGAATTGGAATGATAAAGAATTTATGTAATTGGGCATGTTGAGGCATACTGAAAGATTTTCCAGAAAGGGAGGAATGCACCATCATTTTTTAAATAGATTATTTTCCCACTGTTTAGTGAGGCAAATAGATATTTAATAGTTTAGGCTGTGTCACATACTAAAATAGATGGAAAAAGAATATGAGTTCACTATGGGTTAGAAGAAAGAGACGAGGACTGACTTGCAAGCAGAATAATCGTGTTTTCAAAAAACATGCTGTTGAGGAAAAGTGTGCTCCTGTGTTGAATAGTTATATGGACTGTAGAAACTACAGTAAAACAGACTGTGTTTGAAGAAAAGGAATGGAAGACTTATCAAGATAAGCAGTAATGTGAAAAAATATTGAAACAAAGAAAAAATAGGATGTGTGGAACTTGGGAAGTGGAAAAAATGAACATCAAATTGATCTAATAGAAAATGAGAAGAAATAAGGTAAATATTATAGTTTGGAAAAAATAGACAATAAGAAATTATCTGACAAGGATACAGAATGCAATATAGTTAATATCTGGATGCCAAGCGAAAGAGAGACTGTTCTGAAACATTTTTATTTCTTTAAAATAATGATTGGGTGAAACATACTTTTTTCAGTCTCACTGGAAAGGTTTATATGGTGAAAAGTGTCTTAGGTGACCAATCTAAGGGACTGACCATTTGTTTCTTGACTGAGGTGACCAAATGAAGGTGGCACAGATTATTATTTCAAAAGTTTGAGGTAGAGTAGTATAAGACAAATTGTCTAAGGTGGTGTCTCATACAGGTTTAATTATTTAGCAGCGAGGGAAGGAAAATTCTGGGTCCTACTGCTAAGTATAATGGAATAATCTCCTAGTGTGTAAATATCCCTCTCTCAAAGCTGTTGGCAAGCTGTTTAAGACCTAGAGGACAGTGAGCTGTAGGAAGGGATATTAGTGTTGGCACTGCACTGAGGAAACTTGAGGATTTATTTTTCAACAAGATGGATTCAGAGCACACTTAACTATGAGCATAAACACTGAATAAAACACTGGTATTATGTGATTTGGCCACCTAAATCATGTAACCCAGTCCAATAAAAGGAATTTGGAATGAACTGAAGGAAGTTTTAAAAAAAGGACACCTTACAGTAACAAAACTGAAGCACCATCTTGTGGACAGATTAAAAGCAGTTATCTCCCATTAGCAAGAAATACATAGCGTTCCAAAGATCACTGCATTATATTGTGAACACACCAATATTTAATAGAATGACTGGAAGAAATTCCAATCCTTAACTTTTCAGGTTGTCTAAACTTCTGTGGACAAAGTGAAGTGCCCAGGTACATAACTTTTTGCAAATCCCTTTAAGCCATTAATTGTACTAAGGGTATGTCTACACTACCCGCCAGATCGGCGGGCAGTGATCGATCCAGTGGGGATCGATTTATCGTGTCTAGTCTAGATGCGATAAATCGACACACACACCCCCAGCCCTCTCCCATCAACTCCTGTACTCCAGCACCACGAGAGGCGCAAGCAGAGTTGATGGGGGAGCGGCAGCAGTCGACTCACCGCGGTGAAGACATCACGGTAAGTCGATCTAAGTACGTCGACTTCAGCTACGTTATTCACGTAGCTGAAGTTGTGTAACTTAGATCGATCCTCCCCCCTAGTGTAGACCAGGGCTAAGTGTCACGTTCAAAGATTTGACAATTACTTTAATAACATGAAGAGGAAAAACCTAGTTGAGGGGGGAAAATCTTGTTTGTAGCAAGTACAGCGGCAGTTTTCCAGGCTACACTCTGTGCACTTTTGAGGGCAGTTTCTTTCTCTAACACTGCTCAAACCCACCAAGATCCATTCAAGTAGAGGCTCTTATTCCCTATTTAAAGTTTTGTACTGATAAAGCGTATGGACAAAATTCTGTATTTCTAGTATTTGTTAACAAAATTGTTATGAGGCAGTAGAGTTAGGGAAAGAGTCTACTTGATTAAAATAGTGAGACATAGTTCCATACTCTCATCTGACCTAAGACAAAGTTGATTTTCTAATCCAAATTTAAAGTGGATTTATTAAAGAGAGATTTATTTTAGGATAAAAGCAACTGTTTCAAATCTTAGAGCAGAAGAAAACATGTTTCCTAGTGTGGTAGAAAATAAATGTAACTATAGTTTGAAAGGCGATTATGCAAAAATTTGGTTTATTGAAGTGGAAATGTGCTATATTGAATATGAAAATACATTTCTGTTTAATCATTGCCAACACTGCAACAAATCTGAAAGCCATCACTTTGGACCTCTTCACCTATGTGTCTGGAAGAGATTTTGCTATTGAGAACCTCAAAATCGGTATCTTATGTTTCTCCATGTAACCACATCAATCTTTCAAACAAATGTATGTCCCCGCTATTCTGAAGCTTTCTTGTGATGCTTTTTATTTTGCTATATTTCAGTTACTTTAAGTCTGGGAATCATGCGGACTGAGAGGCATAGGCATATTAATATTTATCTCTGCGTATGTATTTTATTTTGTACGCTTAACATTGGTTCATATTGTATCTTGTAAAAATCTCTGGAAACTGTAATTTTCTTCAGTAAAAATGTTAAATAAATCACAGATGACAAAGATGGTATGTTCTGCTTTAGTTTGAACAGAGCAATTTTCATTTACTTTTCTAAGATAAAACAGATGAGAACATTAGCTTCAGGCAGATACCAAGCAGGTTTGGACAGATTTGCTGGCCGTTCTGAGTACAGAGTAGCATTTTGCATATTACAGTAATTTGGGGATTCAGAATGTCTGAATGGTTGGACACAACCTCTTCTAAAAATAACTGGAATCTTTAGGAACACCCACACTATCTATATTTAATATGTTGTCATTTGAAAAATAGTTTTAAAAAGTGGTCCGTGACCTCAGTCTCACAATAATTTGGCAGCTTTTTGCTCATAGAAAGTAAATTCTTCAATTCTGACCACTCCCTCAATCCTGGCCCTCTCCCTCCCCTAACACCATGAGGTGTCTCCCGCAAAGCAGAGCATTCAGACTCCCTGCATGGGCCAAATCCATGTTGGTTCCCTCCTTGACATGAACTCCCAGTGTGAATCATCTCTATATCCTGGTTCCGGATTTGAGGGTTAGGTCAAAAATATCTAGTAGGGGAGAAAGGTTGCATTTGGGTATATAAGCAAGTGAATGGGGGTTCCCAGAGGCTGAGCTCAATTGTCTCCATACAATAATCCTTATTTGACAAGTGGCTGGAAACTAATTCCCCAGCACAGCTGTCCCAAGCCCGTAGGAAAAAGCTAGGTATCATCCGCCTGGAAATCAGCTAGTTGAGTAAGGATTAATAAACCCTGTTCATCAGACAAATATCTTCTTCCAATCTGTTACGTTGGCAGTCATGAGATTGATTGATTTTCCTTAAAATGTTTTTTTTCTTTAATCCTGCCTTTGAAGAACAAAGGGGGGGGGTCTTGGGCAGCCCAGAATTTAATAGCTTTCTCCCCTCTAGGTAACAGGATGAGCAAGAAGAGGGGTTTTTGTTTAATCCCTTTCTGATACCTTGTATGAAGAGACTGACTGGAGGGGCATCAAGCTACTGGAAAAACAATTGTTGAAGTGCCATGGAGGGAGAGTGGGACCTTCAGAAGAGCCAGGGCTAGGAGGCCAAGGAAGGGGGCCTAGAGTGCATTGGGAGCATGGAGAGAGTTACCACCCTAATGTTTCATTTCAATACTTACCATACTGGGGAAAAGGTCAGCATGAGCAGGCGTAATATTGAGACCCAACTGACTTGCACAAACCCATTGAGAGTTGGAGAAAAGTCAAGAAGCAAACTGATAAACAGTCCAGCTAGAAGCTGAGAAGGATCAAGGAGGTGTTTAACCCCATTATCTGCTAGCGAACAGGGGATTTTGAGAGGGGGAGAAGGAGATCCACCCCCCCCCCTCGCTGAACGAACAAGGTGCGAGTACTAACCTTGGGGTGAGCGAGTTTGGCTGTTTGTGTTTTTCTTTCTCTTTCAGGTTATTTCAGTTACTGGGTCAGTTGAGATTGTGTGTCTGGGGACTGCTTGAGCCTTTGTTCCCTAGATCATCCTTGATCATCTTTGATCAGCCTTGTGATCACCCTTCCTCTGTGTGATTAACGAGGGGGTAGGGCTGACCTAGGAGGGAAGGCCTTAAAAGCCAGGGGCTAAGCAACCAAGGGGAGCTAGCAAACGGAGTTTGAGAGGGAGTTTGTGGGAGGGAGTTGTAATATAGTCGCTATGGTTAGGAAGGACCGCATCACCAGTGCCAACACTGCTCCTGTCTCCTCCACCTGCGCTTCTATTCAGACAGACAACCTGGATGCCTCTACCCAGATCCTGGTGTGGATTTGCAGAGACTGTGGCCTGCATTTCCCACTCACAGAAAGCCAGGCTGGGGGGACCATCCAGTGCGAAAGGTGCCTGCTGGTGGAAAAGATGGGGATCAATATGAAAATTGAAAGGTGGATAAGGAACTGGTTAAAGGGGAGACTACAATGGGTCATACTGAAAGGTGAGCTGTCAGGCTAGAAGGAGTTACTAGTGGAGTTCCTCAGGGATCGGTTTTGGGACCAATCTTATTTAATCTTTTTATTACTGACCTTAGCACAAAAAGTGGGAATGTGCTAATAAAGTTTGCAGATGACACAAAGCTGGGATGTATTGCCAATACAGAGAGGGCCTGGGATATCTTACAGGAAGATCTGGATGACCTTGTAAACTGGAGTAATAGTAATAGGATGAAATTTAATAGTGAAAAGTGCAAGGTCATGCATTTAGGGATTAATAACAAGAATTTTTGTTATAAACTGGGGACACATCACTTGGAAGTAACAGAGGAGGAGAAGGACCTCGGAGTATTGGTTGATCACAGGATGGCTATGAGCCGCCAACGTGATATGGCTGTGAAAAAAGCTAATGCAGACTTGGGATGCATCAGGCGAGGTATTTCCAGTAGAGATAAGGAGGTGTTAGTACCGTTATACAAGGCACTGGTGAGATCTCATCTGGAATATTGTGTGCAGTTCTGGTCTCCCATGTTTAAGAAGGATGAATTCAAACTGGAACAGGTACAGAGAAGGGCTACTAGGATGATCCGAGGAATGGAAAACCTGTCTTATGAAAGGAGACTCCAAGAGCTTGACTTGTTTAGCCTAACCAAAAGAAGGCTGAGGGGAGATATCATTGCTCTCTCTAAATATATCAGAGGGATAAATACCAGGGAGGGAGAGGAATTATTTAAGCTCAGTACCAATGTGGACACAAGAACAAATGGATATAAACTAGCCATCAGGAAGGATTGATCAGTTTTTATTCTATCCTTCCCCTTAAATACCAATTTTTCTCTTTCAAGGCTAAATTATCCCCATATTTTTAGTCTTATTTTAATTTTTTCTCTGGATTTTTCATTCTGCTACACCTTTACGATTTGGTGAGTTCCACTGGCCACAGTAGTCTGAATAAGAACCTATCATCAATGCATATGTCATAATTTTGGTGATATGTTCTATTCCTTTCTGATACACCAACATATAGCGCTTAACATACGTTTTTAGTAAATACTAAGCACCTATATTTCCATACAGCTTCAAGGCATTGGGCAAGCTTAATAAGGACTTCATCACACTCTGTACATTCAGTCTTTCATCTGATTTTCATGTGTCATTAGAATGAAAGCTGTTTGAGGCAGGGATCCACCACTCTACAGTACTCTGGACATTTGCAGCATGATGTAAGTTATTTACATTTGTCTTGCTTCAATAATCTGGACAGATATCTTCACAGAGTCAGGCGAGAAGTGAGAAACTATTGGCAAATATTTGATCTGCAAACTTTCATAGTGTGTACAGGGTGTATTTGTGAACATTTTTCCAGCTCTGTAAGCAGAGAAAATGAGGGGGGGGGGGGAAGTCAGATAATTTATTTGCAAAATATGAGCATTGTTGTTCAGTTGTTCTCTGAATATCGATCTCCTCTGTTGAACTATCCATAGATCCTATTCCAGACAATTTTTCCTCACATGATTCTATGAGTTCAGAGGTTCTATAGTTTTAACTGCCATCTCTGAATTTCCACTTGGTGACCACTCCTAAATCATTTAATTAAACAGTGCTGCTCCCTGGATTAGTCCTTAAGACCCCTGACTTAACCTTTCTCCAGGAGCTGCTGATTGTTTCCTATTCCTTAACAATTTTATTCCAGGGTAAGTAGTTGCATCTATTTTCCTTAATATTTTATGAGGGACCTTAGCAAAAGCTTTTTGAAAATCCAGGCAAATGCTCCCTTTTATCTGCTTTTAATTAACTTTTTGAAAAACACATTAGAGAGGCATGATTTTTGCTTCACAGAAACCATGCCTGTTTGACCCCTATCAAGTCACAAGAGTTGTAGTAATCTATTTTTAATTAGACTCGCTACCACTTTCCCAGGTGCCGAGTTGATGCTTACCGGCTTCTGCTTCCCAGGATCTTCCTTAAGTCCTTAAGTTATTGGGTTTGGGGGCAGCAGGGAAGAGAATACACTAGCCAAGATTTTTAAAAATGGGAGCTTGTTAGGCAAAATCCATATTTGGGCACATAAAAAAAAGGCCATTTTTCAGAAATGCTCAGTGCCTGGCCACTCCCATTGACTTAAATCAGAGCACTTAATTAGGTATGCAAATATGGATTTAGAAGTGAGATTTTCCAAGCAGTCCTGGGGATTTAAACACACTAATTCTACTGTGTGTGAAACCCAAACACAAGTAAGTGTCTGTGTGTTGTGTGCGTGGTAAGTATATATACATACTTTTCTGGGCAGGGATTGTATCTTCCTTATGTTTACAAAGCACCTAGACCACGTTGGGTGTTAATAATGGAGTTAAATCCTTTTAGAATTACTTGCACTTCTTTTAAACCAGCCTTGCAAAATCATCATGAAAACTCACTTGTGTAAGCACCATTTGATTTGTCCTCTTTTCTCATAATGATGATGAAAAAAAATTATTTAGAATGTGATCCTACAGACCTGGGATGATGTGAATACGAGTTTGCAAGTTTGGGGCCCTTATTTGCCCACCAAAATGGTGTGTCCAAGTTGAATGGGCTTTGATGGGTTGTTTTTAAAAAATAAATAACTCCACCCCACTTTGAGAGAAACTCTTCCATGCTGTGTGCCCCTAACACCTCTCTCCTGCCCTTCTCATTAGAAACAGTCTATCCCAGATTGCTTTTTTCAAATCCCTAATGTTTTAATACAACTACATTCACTGCTGAGAACTCTCGAAAACACATAACCACACAGGGCCCTTAGCTCTTTGGGCCTTAGGTTTTGAAGGCTTCAGCTATAGCTGTCCTTTCACTTTTAGCCAGTTTAATGGTTTTATCTTCCTATTTTAGTGGGTGCCTCTGTTCTTTGCTCCTCAATCATTCTGAATGGCACACTAAATAAAGGAAGCTAGACAAGAAAACAATTGCCATCACACGCATGTGTCATTAAAACAAGCTAGTATCCTTTTCTATTGGTACATATGAACTACCTGTTGGGTAAGCCCCAATATAAACAATTCTGGCTGGAACAGAAGTCTCTAATGTTAAATACTTCTTAACAGGCTCTAATTTTTGGACAGCTTCCAGGAGAAAACCAAGGAATCTTCTGCATCTCCAACACTTACTTATATCTTTATTGTTTATTTTGAACATACAGGTTGGAGTCTAATGCATGTCAAAACCAACTTTCTGGAAAATTAGAGACAAAGATCCACTGGGATTTGTTTTGTTTTGTTATGCCCAGTTTTGTTCTGTTTGTTCAAGAGGCCCCCTAAATTCTGATCCATTTATGTTGAAGTGCCTCTGAGATTCCAGGGTTGCTATTACCCTGGGGTGCTGGAACAATTTGTATAGAGTGGGTGCTGAGAGCCATTGAACCAAATTGTAAACCCTATATATGATGGAAACCACTTCAAGCCAGGGGGTGCTGCCACACCCCCAGCACCCTGAGTTCCAGCACCTATGCTATTACCGTCGATTTAGATATTACAGTGCAGCTCCAAAATTGACTTTTTGGAAGCCAAAGTTTTCCTTGAAGTTCTCAATGTCTTAAAAGCAATTAGCTGGGATAGAAATTGAATACTATTTTCTATCCATAGCTTCCATCACCAGCTTGAGTGACCTCAGTGTGTCATGAGTTTGGTGGAGAGGTGGGGAATGATTGCCTTCAGTATGCTATTTATCTAATCGGGACTCTGTAAAAATCCTTGTGTGACTGTGAAGAAGGCTGTCAAGCAGCACAACTCATATGATGAGGAGTAAGACAGCCTAGTTTTTGTGTTCACTGATTAAATGAAACTTTTGAATACACAAGGTCGGTGAGGTAATATCTCTTATTGGATCAACTTCTGTTGGTGAAAGAGACAAGCTTTTGAGACAAGGGACCATTCAAGGTGAAGTGGCCTGTTAACACCCCTGCAGTCATAGGGCATAAAGGTGGATTAGTAGGTTACAGATTGTTGTAATAAGCCATAAATCCAATGTCTTTATAAGGGCCCTGCTTTTTAATGTCTTGCAAAGTTAAGAATTTAAGCTTCCAGGATCATCTTTTGAAAGTGGTGTGCAGGTTTCCTTTTGAAGATGAGGACTCAGAGGGCAGACATGCAGTGATTGTTTTGTGAAAAGTGTTCGCTCATGGGTGATATGGTGGTAGTGTTTTATCCTTTTTCTATGTGAGTTCATTAGAGAGCTTAGTGATTGTCTGGTTTCACTCACGTAGTTGTTACTGGGGCATTTAGAGCATTGGATGAGTTATACCACGTGTTGTGACAGGCATGTGTAGGATCCAGGGATCTTGAAAGGTGTGTTGTGGAGGTATTGATCATCTTTTGAATAGACAAGTTAATGAGTTTATAATTTTCTTGGGGCATCCCTACAGGGACAGTTAAAGTAGCCTGGCTGACTTATTGTTCTTTGGGATTCTTGTAAATTTAAAATTGATTTGAAGTGCCTAGATTTCTTTCTCTCCTCTTTCAGTTGCCGGAGTACCCCAAATAAGGGCATGGCTTCACTTGCAAATGTAGAGCGCTTTGAGTTAAACCAGCCATCGTAGACCGCACTAGGGAAAGTGCTGCAGTCTGTCCACACCGACAGCTGCAAGCGCACTGGCGTGGCCACATTTGCGGCTCTTGCAGCAGCACTGGGAGCGGTGCATTATGGGCAGCTATCCCACAGAGCACCTCTTCTCATTCTGGCACTGTGGCTTGTGGGAAGGGGGCGGGAAGTGTGGGGCATTCTCGGTCCTGTCCCAACGACCCGTGATGCATTGCTTCACATCCCAGCAATCCCTCTGCTTCTGTCCACTTTTGGCGCCATCTTTCAACGTTTTTTGTGCTGCGCGCTCTGTCTTCCCTTTTCAGTCTGCGGGAATGGAGCCCGAACTGCTGAGGAATATGCTGACAAGTCTCTTGGCAGCACGTCACGTTTGGCAGTCGAGTTACTCCTTAACATCCAAACTGACAGTGAGGACTCCGATGATGATATCGACTCGAGTAACGCATATGACACAAGATTGCTTATGGAACGCCGCTTTTGGGCTTGGGAAACAAGCACTGAGTGGTGGGATCACATCGTCCTGCAAGTCTGGGATGACGAGCAGTGGCTGCAGAACTTTCGGATGAGAAAAGCCTCTTTCATGGGACTGTGTGAGGAACTCGCCCCCACCCTGTGGCACAAGGACACAAGATTGAGAGCCTCCCTGACGGTGGAGAAGCGGGTGGCTATTGCAATCTGGAAGCTGGCACCTCCAGACAGCTACCGATCGGTCGCTAACCAGTTTGGAGTGGGAAAGTCTACCGTTGGAATCATGTTGATGCAAGTTTGCAGGGCCATTAATCGCATCCTGCTCAGAAGAACCATGACTCTGGGTAACGTGCATGACATTGTGGCTGGCTTTGCACAAATGGGTTTCCCTAACTGCGGAGGGACGATAGATGGGATGCATATTCCAATTCTGGCACCAACCCACCTAGCCTCAGAGTACATTAATTGGAAGGGGTATTTCTCTATGGTTCTCCGGGCGCTTGTGGATCACCGTGGGCGTTTCATTGACATTAACGCAGGCTGGCCCGGAAAGGTGCATGACGCACGCATCTTTTGGAACACTGGCCTGTTCAGGAAGCTGCAAGGGGGGGACTTTCTTCCCAGACCAGATCACCATAGGGGAAGTCGAAATGCCCATTGTGATCCTTGGAGACCCCACTCACCCTTTAATGCCGTGGCTCATGAAACCCTACACAGGGAGCCTTGACAGCAGCAAGGAGCAGTTCAACAACAGGCTGAGCCGGTGCAGAATGACTGTGGAGTGTGCTTTTGGCCATTTAAAGGGCCGCTGGCACTCTCCGTATGGGAAGCTGGACTTGGCCGATGACAGCATCCCCATGGTTATATCCGCATGCTATAATCTCCGTAACATTTGTGAAGGGAAGGGTGAAAGATTCACTCAGGCATGGAACTCGGAGGTTCAACACCTGGAGGCTGAATTTGAACAGCCAGAGAGCAGGGCTATTAGAGGGGTCCAGCACGGGGCTGCAAGGATTAGGGATGCCTTGAGGGAGCAATTTGAGGCTGAAAGCTACCAGTAATGTTTGGTGCTCCGCACGGGAGTGAAGTGCTGTGGTTCCAATGTTAGTAGGAATCTGTGTTTGCTACGCTGACTTGCAGTGCCTGGTGCTTTCCTGGGCTAAGGTATCTTTTACTTTATGCAATAATAAACAATGTTTTCAAAGCCAAAAAATCCATTTATGGAAAAGAAAGTTCATTTATTGAAAAGAAACACAACTGCTTGGGAAACAGAAAGGGTAAGGTGTGGGGTGGGGAACGGTACAATCACAGATTTGCGTATGTCCTGTTACCATACTCAGCCTGCACTTCAGGATAGCTATACTGCATGGTGATGGGGGTTGAGTGCAGTGGGTAAGGGTCATAGTTTTCAAGGCTGGGTGGTGAAGCTACAGGTGTTGGAGGCAGCTGGTGGCAGTAAGAACCCGGATGTTGGGGAAAGTGGGTTGGAGGTGACATGGGGGCACAAGGGAAAAAGTTTTGGGACAAGGGCTTTGGGTGGGGGCGGGCGCGGTAATGCTCAGTCTGCACGGCTACAAGCGCCTGGAGAGAGTAAGCTTCGCACTCCATGATGCTTATCAGCCGCTCCGTGCTTTGCTGCCAGAGCACCGCGCTTTTGTGCCGGCGCTCCTCACTCTGCTGGCGGATTCTCCTTTCATTTTCCCCCCACTCCTGCACTTTTAGATTCTCATTAAGGGACTGCTGCATTACTTCATGCAGCATGTCTTCTTTGCTTCTACGTGGTCTTTTCCTGAGTCTTTGCAGCCTCTCGGCCAGTGATAAAATGGACGGCTGAGATCTCAAGGTTGCATCTGTAAAGGCAAAATGCAACACTTAACAGAGGCAGCATTGTTCACACCGGACAGAGCAATGATTCCCCCGTACTTAAGGAGGGCAAGCACAGTCTACACAGTCTTTTCATCATGTCCCCTGATATCTGCCCGATGGTATCGTAATTCCTACGGCTGGAGTGCAGTTGGAACTGGACAACTTCCTCCCCCCAAACACTGATGAGGTCCAGCACCTTGCCGTTGCTCCATACTGGAGATCGCCTGGCGCATGGAGGCATGGTGACCTTGAAAGTTTCACTGACAGCACTCCACGCCTGGCTGAGCAAACAGGAAGGGGATTTTCAAAATTCCCAGATAATTTAAAGGGCGGGTCTGGCGGTTGGTCACATGAGGGCAGGGCAGTAGAGTTCAAAGTGATGACCAGGGTGGCTAGAACAGGCATTGTGAGATACTTCTGGAGGCTGATCAGAGCTCATTAACAGACCAGGGCGTCTACACTTGTGCCGCGGCACTCCAGCAGGTGCGCATCAGATGTTATTCCACTCGTCAAGGTGGAGTACCAGGAGCGCTCTAGCTGCGGAGTCAGAGCGCTCTACGTGCCTTGCAAATGTGGACGCGTCAT